>NC_066522.1:3373905-3403039 GCF_024679095.1 Eriocheir sinensis | reverse complement strand
GCTTTGTTATTAAGTGATTGAACTGCCTTAAGACGCTTTACATATCAAGATCGCCATCAAGTGATTGCCCCGGAGGCCTGAAAGTGACAGATATATTTAAATTGACTTTTGAAATGTTTACTCGCACGCACAAATGTTAAACGTTACTGTTTCTTGGTGTTTTGTAAGTAGGTTGCAAGTAACTTTTGACAAAAGGGCGACACCACCCCTCTACGGTTTACACGATCATTGTTGAAGAATCTGTAGCCATCTATGTTGTATTCGGAACTTAAATCAATATTAGTGGTGTCGATAAATGTTTCGGTTATAGCAATTACGTCAAAGTTTTCTGTCAGAGCAAGACATCGCAGTTCATCAAATTTGTTTCTTAGGCTACGCGCATTGAAACTAAGGACTCTTAGGTTATCTTGAAGCTTGGTAATTGCAGGTACTGGAGGGTTCAATGTTACCGAGTCTGTTGCCGTGTTATGGTGTCTGTTACACGGGCGGGATGGAAGGACGTGGCTGGAGTCGTTTTGTTGTTCGGGCGTTACGTGCGGCGTTGTTGAGAGGAGCCTTCCAAATCAAGCTGCCCCGATGATGGGGGACAGGTGTATGCCGTCCTTTGGAAAAGTCTACTCTGGCCGTAGAAATCGTTCCAGGCGTTAAAGAATTCGACGTCAAGCTCTCCGCAGAAGAGTCTGCAGGCAGTTGTTGAGAGCTGAAGGCCTTACTGTAAAGTCGCCCTCATCCATGTCCGTGGTAGAATTCCTGAAATCATAATATTAGGGGATTTGGAGCTTATACTGCTGGATGAGCCTACGGTACTTGTCCAGCAGTTCCTCAGACCGGGTCGTGGTGACGTCGTTTGTACCTGTGTGGAGAACAAAGAGTGAGTCATTGAGGCCACAGCGGAGACCTCGTCCAGTGCAGCTGTGATGTCACGTCAACACCAGCTCAGGATAAAAATTGCTAATTGGTTCACGGATAGAAGATCAATATCCGTCAGGGTTACTTTATTGATAAAACGCATACACAGGTCACCTCATTGACATGGGACAAGACACTTAAAGAGGTGGTTGGAGTGTATATGCGTGTGTATGAATGTCGTTAAGTTTAAGTGACATATAAATGTTGGTATGTGTAGTAAACAATGCGTAGAAGGGTGTATTGCAGGGACGAAGACCAGCAGACACGTACGACGCCATCTGACAGCCCGACTCTATCGGCGATCGAAATCTAGCCGACCGAGTCGGTCTGTCGATTTGAGAACCTGGCGTGTCTCTCGACACTTTATTGATAAAAACATGCAGGTCATTGACATGGACAAGACACTTAAAGGGTGGTTGAGTGTATATGCGTGTTGTATGAATGTTATTTAGTTTAAGTGACATATAAATGTTGGTGTGTGTAGTAAACAATGTGTAGAGAAGGAGTGTAAAGCAGGACGAGGACAGACAGTAGAAGATAAACGGTAACAATAGATAAACAATTGAGACGCAACACGGACAACAGGGAGCGCGAGCGAGGAACAACAGGAACGATTAAAACATAAATGACAAAAATAGTCTATGCTGTAGCACTCAATTTTCCCTTGCCAGTCACTGGTAAGTGTTTGACGGCGAGGGACTCGCCCGCTACAAAACCACCACACATCAACCCGAGCTCTAAATTCTCACACTCTGTAACCCGAGAACGTCGTCATACCCTTTTCAGGGCTTTCACGAAGTCGTGGCTGTTGGTACTGCAGTGTGGACCCTAAAAAGGGATCGCCACTCAAAAACACCTAATTCAGCGAGGCTAAATGTAGGCATAGCGCCAACCCCACCACGAAGATGCCCTACGAGTCATTGTGGTGTGGTGATGTCCTCAGAAGTTTTTTTTTTTGTCATAAGGTGGTGGTGTAAGGGTCGCGACATACTGAATTAGCTATCCATACAGTAATCACTTGGCATGGGTCTCTATAATGTAGACAACAAGCGACCTCGCGGCCAGATGCACCACGCGTTGTAAGACTGTTTATTTTCTAACAAACACCACCCAAAAAGAACGGCGTTTGAGTGAAAGTAAATATTTTTAACGCGGCTTTATGGTTATGAGCAGGGAGTACTCTGATGTCCGTTCCATGCTCTTTTCTTAGTCTCTTAAAAATACAGGTGTAATTTTGTCGTTTCTCGGCCATTTCTCGGCTTTCCCATTGCCGAAGCCCACAGGTTAAACAGAGGGATCAAAATGAGCTCCACGGCAGGTGGAGCAGCATGAGCCAAGCAAGATGGCACTACCACAAATACTCACCTGCGCCATAACAGGATGGGGCCAGATACATCAGGCCCACCAATAGTTTAAAAAAAAATGCACAAAAAGAACCCAAACTGGCAATCAGAGAAAGACTGAATTTGACAGATGCTGATACAAACTTTCTTGTTTTTATAATATATATATATATATATATATATATATATATATATATATATATATATATATATATATATATATATATATATATATATATAATAATATATGTGTTAATGTGTGTGTGTGTGTGTGTGTGTGTGTGTGTGTGTGTGTGTGTGAGATAAAAAGTAACACAGCGCTGCTTCTATATATACAGGTGTGTCAGAAAAGTTTCCAGGGTATGAGTGTGCTATGTGTGATAAATGAGAGGGAGGAGGAGTTAGAGGTTGTGGCACAATGTGACGCAATATCTCCAAGGAGTATTTACTGTGATATCATATCTCTGCAGCCATTGTAGTCTTTTTCAGGTTCTCTTGTTACGAACGTCCTCAAAGCGTAGCTCGTCCAAGGCTGATGAGCACAGGTAACGAATCAACCTGAAGTTTCTGGTCCGGCTGGAAGCTCCGTCAGAAGCACTCTGGAATGCTGCATCAAGTGTATGGACTTGAGACGATGTCGCACTCACGTGTTTCAGAGTGGCACCAGAGGTTCAAAGAGGGACGTGAGAACGTGGAGAAGTGACTCCAGAAGAAGCGGGAGGCCTACAACAGAGCAGGACGGACGACAACGTTGAAGCGCGTAAGGCAGGTGGTGTGCTTGACGCGATCTCGTCGGCTGACTGGTCAATTGGTCGCAAAGTGGAAGCTGGGCATGAACCGCGACATCGTCTGGAAAGATTATCACAGAAGATTTGGGCATACGGAAAATCTGCTGCGAATATGAATGCACCAAAGCTGCTGAACGATGACCAGAAGGAGCGGCGCATACAGGTGTGTCAAGACATCCTCGAAGGCGTCTGGAAACCGAGCCAGACTTGCTGGATAAAAGTCATTACCGGTGATGATCATTGATCTTCCAAGTAATTGCAACCGGAGACCAAGCGCCAGGAGCCTTGAGCAAGACGGTCAAAGTCAAAGTCAAACTCACGTTGATCTCGTTCATCGATATAACGGGCGTCATCCACATCGAGTTTTGCCACAGAGCCAGACGATCGACTAGCATATCTACAAAAAAGATCCTGCAGCGTTTGTTTTCGTTCAGTACGCGAGAAGGGCGTGAATTGTGGCAGGACAACTCATGGCTGCTTCACACCACGACAACGCGCCCGATTCACGACGCACTGAGCATCCGGCAGTTCCTGGCCCCGAGAAGAACATCATACCGTGTTGGAGCCAGACTCCTACTCACTCACTTGACAACGGCTCCTTGTGATTTTTCCTTTTCCACAAGCTCAAAGGGTCATCAAAGGGTCCCCGCACCGGACGTGGAAGACATCAAGTGGGACGTGACGAGCAGGAGCTGCAGGAGTATCCAGGAGAATCCTTCCAGGAGAATCCTTTCTTCCAGGAGAGAATCCTTCTATGGAGGCGTGGCGGGAGGCAGAAGGTCAGAAAGTGCGTTAGACACAGAAGGGATTATATCGAAGGAAAAAATTGAAGTTTAGTATATATATATATAAATATATATATATATATATATATATATATATATATATATATATATATATATATATATATATATATATATATATATATATATATAGGGGGAATATTTTTGTGACATTTTTCTGACATTCCTCTTACATCATTTTAATTCTGAACAACGTTTTCGATTTGACGTAAATCATCTTCAAGACTAAAACAAAATATAAATCTTGACAGGTTACATTAATTTTCGCATGCATATGTAGAAATGAGATAAGATATATCGATATTCTCAAACAATTAAATATATTTAATTGAGGAAATGACAAAAAAAGAAAAAAAAGTCACATAGTAACGACGTCAGACATAAAATAAGCTAAAAAACGTGATTACATAATTAAATACACATCCTAAATGAATACACTGTAAGAGACTCGTTTACATTTGCCAAGGAAATTTACGCTTCTGGTCGCATAACTGCAGCACTTGGCCTCCTTTGGCGTAATATCTTTATTTACAAACATCCTCAAAAATTCCACTTCTTCATTTTCCCTCACTCTCCTTAACCCTGAAGGCAGGACCGCCGTCACGGCAGCATCTATCTCTTAGGCTGAACATTCTTCAGCTTAAACTTTCTCTAGAAACTTCCTCTGGACGATTTTTGGCATATATATCCCTCAAACCGTCCCTATAGCTTTCCTTTCCTATCTTTTCCTAAAGCTTTTTGAATCAATCCTTAACCGGAAGATTCATGAAGTATCTATGTAGTCGGACGTGTATAATGGCTCTACCGATACCCCACCCATTTATCCTCCAGAAATACCCACTTTTCTTTTGATAGATTTTTATGTATATTTTAATATTAGAGATATCTCATAGAAATTTCCATTGCAAAAATGGGTCTATGCCATTTAAGTATACCCCCAGTTGACTTTAAGCTCAATTTTGCAGGAAAATATAGGACGTATCTTTTTTGTTCATTATGAAGGAAACTGTAAACATAATTATATGATATGTATACCAAATGATGAATATAAAACTACTCTTTGTAATGATACCAGATATATGCTGGATTTTGACCAATCCATATCAACAAAGCATCCAATGAAAGAGCAGTGAGCAAATAGCATGAGTACATTTTAAGAAATATAAATTGTCCTTGAACAGTTATTTAAGACGTGTATATCTACTCATTATATTTAAATGTTATATTATTAGAAGAACAATAAATTTCCATGTTATGTTATGTACCATGAAAATGCTGTAATTCTGACTCGAACTATGATACGATGAAGACATGTAGTGTGTTTTGCTTGAGTGAGTATTGATTTAGCTACTTTCATTTACCGGTTGCATGTGTTCAAGTATCAGAGTGATTCCAAGCCATAATCGTGTTGGTGGTACATGTCGAGGTGTTTTATTACCATAAACCTGGTAATCATACCTAAGCCCCCCCAAAAAAATAGACGTATTTCATTATATATCATCCATGCACAAGGTATCCGTGATTCTGTGGTAAATGACAATGAATTAAAGATCCTCGAGGACCCTGAAACAGATATAAAGAAATTTGTAATATTAGAGATAGAAAATGAAACTCCCACCAGGGCAGTTGAGCGAGAGAGGCCTCGTCGTTGCGTACCACTTGCTCTCGAACTGCATCATAGTCATCCGTAATTTACTGACGTTTGTAAACCATCTTGACAAACTTCCTACTGACACTGGCAGTATGAACAAATACTTCATCCATGTCTTGCTCTTTGAGACTATCCTCTCATGGAGTAGACCATCATCTTTCATAGGACTGCATCAAGAAGGGTTCATTCAGGTTCAAGTATCTGGTGCCTCGTTGCGAACCAACATCTTTACTTGAATTTGGTAGCGGAGAAACAGTTTAACCGTTGCCCTGAAGCAGGCAAGTCAAAACATCTCCACACAGATATACGGCAGACTTGAAAGCTACACAGGAGAGCTGAATTCCATCACATCCGCCGTTAAAGGTACGCTGGCTGAACCCAGTCTGTGGAAGAGGTGGCATTCAGGAAAATGTTGATAAACAAACTGGGCACAGGCAGCACATGCAGATACTGTATAAAGTCATTGACTTTGTGCAGGGTGTTGTGCAATATAATGCCAAACCCTGGGGGCCTAGGGGGGAATAAATTCCCCCACCTTTTCCCAAAATTAAATTCAAAATGGCGATGAAGACAGGCCTCAGAGTCCCCATACAGAGAATAGAATTCCCCAGGGAGACTCCCTTCTAACTACCGACTTGAAATTGTCTGTGCTCCTCCAACCTCCTGCCTCAATTTCTGCAACATTCGCGGTCTTCGTTATAATTTCATTCTGTGGAGCACACCATCTCCTCCTCTAAACCTCACCTTCTCTTCCTCACCCAGAAACACAGGTTTCAGGGGCTACTGACAACAACCTCTACTCTGTTCCCTCCTACTATCTCCTAAATTTCAATCCAAGCTGGATGTTGCGCCTACATGCTGGCATCACTGCTCTCGTGCCCACGACCTTGACTCTTAAATTTTCTACCCTTGACTAAACTACATTGTCATTTATTACTAAATACATCTGCTGTTTATATCTCACTAACTCTACTAACTATGTAAAATTCTTTGACTATTTGAACTCTAAAATTAGGGAGCCTCTTGACTCACTCTCCCTTCCTTTAATCTCCATCTTAGGAGATTTCAAGTATTTCCTCCCTCCAGCTTTGTTTCTAATCCTCTCTCACTGGCCAGCCTGGTAGGAACAGGCCTACAACTTTTGCTCTCTTAACGACCTAGAGCAGTTGGTTTTATTCTCTCCGTATTCCCGACCGTCTTGGGAGCAGGCCAACATACTAGATCTTCCTTGCTTCTAGTCCTTCTACCTCTGTCGACTATTTCTCTCCGTTGGGCTCCTCCGATCACCAACACTTATTTCTATCTGTCCTACTCAACCTGTACATCCCTCTGGACCCCACCGAAGAGGCATTGCTTCTGGCATTTTGCTTCAACTCAGTGGGACTGAATCTTTTCAAATACCCATGGAATGATTACTGCTTCAGGAGAGAGACCCTCTATGTGTACCCAGTGCATCACAGGGTATCTCTGGAATGGAAGCCATTCTACATTCTTTCTCTACTCCTCATGCTAAAAGTCTTGGTTAATCTATACTTGTTCTCGTGCTATTAAAGATAGAGGCAGCTCTTAAAAGATTCAGAGCCATCGAACACCGCTAACTTTGTTCTTCCATTTCAGCAGAATCATGTCAATCATTCTCCGACTTACCAAAACTTCTTTTATCGTAGAAAATGTCAGCATCCTTCTTCTAATTCTTCCGTGACTTCATCTGACAAAATATCTCCTCCAATTTCAACTTCTTTCCCTCCTCTCTTTAACCCTGACGGCAGCACTGCCGTCTCATCTGTCTCTAAGGCTGAACTCTTCGCTCAAACTTTCTGTAAGAACTCCACCCCGGACGATTTTGGGCATATTCCTCCTACTCATCCCCCCTCTGACTCCTTTATGCCTGTTATTAAAATTCTTCCAAATGATGTTTTCTATGCCCTCTCTGGCCTCAACTCTCAGAAGGCTTATGGACCTGATGGGGTGCCTCCTATTGTCCTTAAAAACTGTGCTTCCGTGCTGACACCCTGCCTGGTCAAACTCTTTCGTCTCTGCTTATCAACATCTACTGGTGATCTCCTTGCCTTCCTAACTGACTCTTGGTCATCCTCTCTTAGCCGTTTCGGTGAAACCTATGCTATTGCGCTGGACATATCAAAGCTTTTAGGGTCTGGCGCAAATCTTTGCTTTCAAACTACCATCCTACAGTTTCTACCCTTCTCTCTCTGTCTAGTTTCCTTTCGACCGTTCTACTTCGGCTGTGGTAGACGGTATATTCTTCCCTCAACCTAATAACAGTGGTGTCCCCAAGTTCTGTCCTATACTCTCTTTCTGTTGTTCATTGATGATCTTCTTTTCCAAAACAGACTATCCATTTCCTTCGCCGATGATTCCCACTCCGACCTCAACTTCTTTTAACAGAAGACCCATCCTACAGAATTGGCAACTCCAAAGGCTGGAGGCTGAAAAGAACGAGCCTCAGACCTTACTAATATTTCCGATTAGGACAGAGAAGACAATAATCCTTCAACGCCTCAAAAACCCGCATTTTCTCCACTTATCCACCTCGACACAATCTTCAAACAACTATCTATTCTTTGATAACATAGCTATCCTTCCTCAACACTAAACATCCTCAGTCTATCAACAACTCAAAATCCTCAACAAAACTTCATATCTCATCTTTTACTAAATCAACTTTCTCGAGCTGGAGCATTCTGTACCGTCTCCTCCAGTTCTTCTCCCCGCACAGTTACTGTCCATTATAGGGGCCTTCTCCACTTCCCTCGTAAGGAGTATGCATCTCATGTGTGAGGGGATGTCCACTCACACAGCTCTCCTTGACAGAGTTGAGTCAAAGGCTCTTCGTCTCATCAGCTCTCCTCCTCATACTGATAGTCTTCTACCTCTCAAACTCCGCCGCCATGTTGCCTCTCTTTCTATCTTCTATCGATATTTTCATGCTGACTGCTCTTCTGAACTTGCTAACTGCATGCCTCTCCCGCGGCCCCGCTGCACACGACTTTCTACTCATGCTCATCCCTATACTGTCCAAACCCCTTATGCAAGAGTCAACCAGCATCTTCACTATTTCATCCCTCACGCTGGTAAACTGGAACAATCTTCCTTCGTCTATATTTCCTCCTGCCTATGACTTGAACTCTTTCAAGAGGAGGGTATCAGGACACCTCTCCTCCCGAAATTGACCTCTCTTTTTGGACACTCCTTTACCTCTATTCAGGAGCAGTAAGTAGCGGGCTTTTTTTTGTATATTTTTCTTTACGCCCTTGAACTGTCCCCTTAGCTGTAAAAAAAAAAAAAAATGGTTGGAGTAGGCAGGAAGACACCTACCGAACGGGCATAAGCCGCTCCCGGCGAGGTATATATGGGAATCGAGGAGGGAGCTGAAGCCCTCCAAAGACCCTTCCCATCTCCTCACTAACCGTTTCCCTATTGTCTCATCTACACCAGAGAGTAGTTCACCATGCTCTCTAAAGACAGATCCTCTCTCTATCCACACCACACTACATTCACACAACATAAACACCTTTTCCCCAAATTCAAAATTCAAAATGGCGAACCATAACCATGCCTCGGAGTCCCCGCCTGGGGGAGGGTCCACAAATTCCCACAGGGAGGACTCCCATTCTGGCTGACGACTTGAGAGGTGTCTTGATAACTCTTCGAACCTCTTTCTTATCAATTTCTGCAACATTTGCGATCTTCGTTCTAATTTTCCTTCAGTAGAACACCATCTCTCCTCCTCTAAACCTCACCTTCTCTTCCTCATCGAAACACAGTTTTTTGAGGCTAATGACAACAATCACTACTCTGTTCCCTCCTACTATCTCTATCCTAAATTTCAATCCAAAGCTGGATGATGGGTCTCCGTGCACAACGACATCACTTGTTCTCGTGTCCACGACCTTGACTCTCCAGAATTTTCCACCATCTGGCTAAGACTTCATTGTCATTCTATTACTAAATACATCTATGCTATTTATCTCTCACCTAACACCACTAACTATGTAAAAGTCTTTGACTATTTGAACTCTAAAGTGGAGCACCTCTTGACCCACTCTCCCTTCGCTGAAATCTCCATTTTGGGAGATTTCAGTGTTTACCACCAGCTTTAGCTTTCATCCTCTTTAGCTGAACAGCCTGGTCAACAAGCCTACAACTTTGCTCTCCTCAATGATCAAGAGCAGTTGGTTCAGCACCCAACACGTATTCCCGACCGTCTTGGAGACAGGCCCAACATAGTAGACGTCTTCCTTACCTCTAACCCTTCTGCTTACTCTGTTAAACTGTTCTCTCCTTTGGGCTCCTCCGATCACAACCTTATTTCTGTATCCTCTCCTATCACTCCTGTACATCGTCTGGACCCACCGAAGAATCGATGCCTCTGGCATTTTGCTTCAGCTCGGTGGGACGACCTGAGGATGTACTTTTCCGATTTCCCGTGGAATGATGACTGCTTCCAGGAGAGAGAGACCCCTCTGTGTGTGCTCTGCGCATCACAGAGGTGATTGTCTCTGGATTGGAGGCATACATTCCACGTACTTTCTCTACTCCTCATGCTAAAAAGCCTTGGTTTAATCACGCTTGTTCTCGTGCTATTAAAGATAGAGAGGCAGTTCACAAAAGGTTCCAGAGCCTTCGAACTCCCACTAACTTCTTGATCTGCCATTTCAGCCCGGAATCGTGCTAAATCTGTTCTCCGACTTACCAAAATTTCTTTTATAAATAGAAAATGTCAACACCTTGCTTCTTCTAATTCTTCCCCTGGCTTCTGGCATCTACCCAAAACTATCTCCTCTACTTTCACTTCTTCCTCTTTCCCTCCTCTCCTTAATCCTGACGGCAGAACTGCCGTTTCATTTGTCTCTAAGACTGAACTCTTCGCTCAAACTTTCTGTAAGAACTCCACCTTGGCTGATTCTGGGCATATTCCTCCTACTCATCCCCCCTCTGACTCCTTTATGCCTGTTATTAAGATTCTTCTTAATGATGTTTTCTATGCCCTCTATGGGCTCAACTCTCAGAAGGCTTATGGACCTGATGGAGTGCCTCCTATTGTCCTTAAAAACTGTGCTTCTGTGCTGACACCCTGCCTGGTCAAACTCTTTCGTCTCTGCCTATCAACATCTATCTTTCCTTCCTGCTGGAAGTATGCCTTGTACAGCCTGTGCTTCAAGAAGGGTGACCGCTCCAATCCTCAAACTAATGCCCAATCAGCTTTACTTTCATGTCTATCTAAAGCTTTTGAATCAATCCTTAACCGGAAGATTCAAAAGCACCTTTCCACTTCTAATCTTCTATCTGATCGCCAGTATGGATTCCGCAAGGGGCGTTCTACTGGCGATCTTCTTGCTCTCTTAACTGACTCTTGGTCATCCTTTCTTAGCAGTTTCGGTGAAACTTTCTCTGTTTTCGCTAGACGTATCGAAAGCCTTCGATAGAATCTGGCACCAGTCTTTGCTTTCTAATCTGCCCTCTTTCGGATTCTATCCCTCTCTCTGTTCCTTTATCTCCAGTTTCCTTTCCGGCCGTTCTATCTCTGCGGTGGTAGACGGTCACTGCTCTTCCCCTAAACCTATCAACAGTGGCGTTCCACAGGGCTCTGTCCTATCACCCACTCTCTTCCTGTTATTCATCAATGATCTACTTTCCATAACAAACTGTCCTGTCCACTCGTACGCCGACGACTCCGCTCTGCATTATTCAACTTCTTTTAATAGAAGACCATCAAAACAGGAAGTACACAAATCCAGACTGGAGGCTGCAGAACGCTTAACCTCAGACCTTGCTATCATTTCCGATTGGGGCAGAAGGAACTTTGTGTCCTTCAATGCCTCAAAAACTCAATTTCTCCACCTATCAACTCGACACAATCTTCCAAACACCTATCCCCTATTCTTCGACAACACTCAGCTGTCACCTTCTTCAACACTAAACATCCTCGGTCTATCCTTAACTCAAAATCTCAACTGGAAATTCATATCTCCTCTCTCGCTAAATCAGCTTCCTCGAGGTTTGGCGTTCTGTATCGTCTCCGCCAGTTCTTCTCCCCCGCGCAGTTGCTATCCATATACAGGGGCCTTGTCCGCCCTCGTATGGAGTATGCATCTCACGTGTTGGGGGGCTCCACCCACACAGCTCTTCTGGACAGAGTGGAGGATAAGGCTCTTCGTCTCATCAGCTCTCCTCCTCCTACTGATAGTCTTCTACCTCTTAAATTCCGCCGCGATGTTGCCTCTCTTTCTATCTTCTATCGATATTTCCACGCTGACTGCTCTTCTGAACTTACTAACTGCATGCCTCCCCCCCTCCCGCGGCCCCGCTGCACACGACTTTCTACTCATGCTCATCCCTATACTGTCCAAACCCCTTATGCGAGAGTTAACCAGCATCTTCACTCTTTCATCCCTCACGCTGGTAAACTCTGGAACAATCTTTCTTCATCTGTATTTCCTTCTGCCTATGACTTGAACTCTTTCAAGAGGAGGGTATCAGGACACCTCTCCTCCCGAATTTGACCTTGCTTTTGGCCACCTCTTCTGATTCTTTTATGGGAGCAGCGATTAGCGGGCTTTTTTTTTATTATTGTTTTTTTTTGTGCCCTTGAGCTGCCTCCTTTGTTGTAAAAAAAAAAAATATATATATCAGTGGTTGATTGATTGATTTGGGATTTCCTTCGTGGCGCCGCAACATCTTGGGTCATATGGCGCCGGAGTGCGTAATAAAATGGAAAGCAAATTAGTAAAATAATCTTAGTTTAGAAAAATCTATCCATGGACCAAAGTATGTTGAGGGGTATTAAAAAGTGTTCTAAAATGGTCCATTAGAATAACTTCAGCGTTTAAAAGACTACAGGAGATGGAGAACGCCCACCTCCCGCAAATACCCCATGACGTCATATCCCGGGGTGAGCACCTTTTCCCCCAGCATTAGGGAGAGGGAAAAATTTCCATCTACATGACACCGGGAGAGGTACTGCTCACGCAGGTCCTGCAGACTGGGGCACTCGACCAGCAAGTGCCGGACAGTCATGGGGACCAAGCAGTCGTCGCAGTAAGGCTGCACACCCCGAGACATGAGGAAGCCTTGTGTGTGTGTGTGACCTGTCCTCAGGCGGGCCAGAACGGTTTCCGTTTTGCGACACTTTATGTGGGAGTAAGACCACGGACGTCGTGCCCTGGTCGTGACTTCCCCATCTTGGTGGTGGCAGTCATATCCTCCCATCTGGCCTGGCACACGCTATCAGCGGTGGCTAGGATGTTAGGTTACAAGTCTTTGCAGGAAGTGGGCGAAGGTGAGGTGCAGCAGCAGGGACAGGCCGGTAGCCGCCGCCTTGGCCAGCTGATCGGCCTGCTCGTTCCCCTGAACCCTACATGGGCCGGGACCCAGCAAAAGGCCACCCGACTACCTCGACGGTTTAATAAGTAAAGCCATTCTAAAATCGATCAAATAAGGAGATGACAGTAATCACGGGCCGCTATAGCAGCCAGTGCGCTACGAGAGTCGCTATAAACAGTAAAGGAGTTCTGGGGGAGACTAAACATAATTTTGAGAGCTAGTAAGATAGCGGAAGTTTCAGCCGTAAAGACTGACGCCACTCTAGGAAGGCTAACGACCCGGCAGAAGGTGAGACAGACGACACTGAAGCCTGCTCCAGTGTCCGACTTAGACCCATCCGTATAGACAGGAACAGAGCCCTCGTGAGAAGAGAAGTGCTCTAAAAATAAGGACTGTGCTGCGTAACAGGGGAGGGAGCTCTTTTGGTCCGTTATAGGTCTACACACTTCTACGCTGGGAACTGCCAATAGCCCACCCTCGGGATGCGGTGGGGACAAACAGTGAATGGAGGAACTGCCCAGGCTGCCATAAGTGACTGCACCCTATATCCAAAAGGTTTAGGGAAACTCGGCCGAGCGTCATACACGCGAGAGCGAGAATCTTGGGAGGCGGTAACACAAGGCACAGAATATGAAGGCGGTGAGTCCGATACCAGCATCTCAGCATTAAAGACCTCCGGCGCAGGTCCAAGGAATGCATGCCGGCATCCACTAACATACTAGCAATCGGACATGACCTAAAGGCTCCTGTTGCAAGACGGACCCCAGCATGATGCACAGAGTCCAACATACGGAGACGAGCATCCGACGCAGATGAATATATCTCGCACCCATACTCCAGTTTCGGAAGTATAAGTGATCTGTGCAACATGAGGAGGGTCTGGCGATCCGCACCCCAAGAGGTATGGGCTAAAACTCTAAGGAGGTTAATTGCCTTCAAACAAGTTGCCTTGATATACCGAGGTGAGGGACCCAGGTCAGCCTTGCATCGAATATCAGCCCAAGAAATCGGGTCTCCTCCATGAGATTCTGCGACCGTAGAAGTATAGGTCTGGGTCCGGGTGGACTCCATGAATACGGCAGAAGTGCATGGCCACAGTCTTAGTTTGGGAGAACCGAAAACCTTGAGTTTCAGCCCACGTGGATATCCTGTTAAGTGCCAGCTGTAATTTTCGTTCCATCAGTGACATCCTGGATCCAGAGACTGAGATGGACAGGTCATCGACATACAAACTCCCTCGGACTCCTTCTGGTAGTACACTAATAACGCTGTTGATGGCCACGGCGAAGAGAGTAACACTGAGAATACTCCCTTGTGGCACACCATCTTCTAAAAGAAGAGCATCAGAGTGCATGTCTCCAACCCTCACCCTCAAGAAACGATTCGATAAAAACTGTTTGATAAAAATCGGGAGCCGGCCACGAAGACCAAACTCATGGAGGGAAAGTAAGATGCCATGACGCCAGGCAGTGTCATACGCTTTTTCCAAATCAAAGAACACTGTAACTTGGTGTTGGTTGGAGGCGAAAGCCTCACATATAGATGACTCCAAAGATAGAAGGGCGTCTGAGGTGGATCGCATTTTGCGAAAACCATATTGTACTTGTGATAAAATATTCCCTTTCTCTAAGTACCACATGAGCCGCCCATTCACCATCTTCTCCATAACCTTGCAAAGGCATGAAGTGAGTGATATGGGACGGTAATTTGTTGCCTGCCGGTGGTCCTTTCCAGGCTTAGGGATTGCAATAATAACGGCAACGCTCCAGGAAGACGGATAATCACCGGTATACCAAATTCTATTAAAAAGAGACAATAAAAACATAAGTGATTCGTCAGGAATATGACGTAAGAAGGAGTATGGGATGTCATCGGGACCTGGTGACGAGTCATGGCACTGGTTTAGAGCTGAACGGAGTTCAAGACTAGAAAAAGGGGCATTATACGACTCGCCGTTATTAGAAGCAAAACTGAGGCCAGCAGACTCCAAGCGCCGACGATGGCGTCCCGAAGGAGATGTAGTGTCTTTCCTAGATACATTTGTAAAATGTTGGGCAAGGACTTGAGCAACTGCAATAGGTTCGGCCACGTTCCTGCCTGCTTCTGACAGGACAGGAGGGGAAGGGACGGTATATTTCCCAGAGATTTTCCTCACTCGTTTCCATACCTGCGCTAGGGACGTCTCCTTGTTTAGGGTGGATAGGTATGCCTTCCACGAAGCACGACGGGCCTCTTTAAGGACCCGTCGGGCATGGGCACGCGCCCGTTTGAAGGCTTCTAAATAATGTGGATCTCCACGATGTCGGCAGAGGCGTGAGAAAGCGGCTCGTTTTGCCTTCACAGAAGCGGCGCACTCAGGGGTCCACCAAGGCATGGGACGTCTGGGAAAGTGACCAGACGTCTTTGGAACTGCTAATATGGCTGCCGAGTGTAGTAAGGTAGTAAAATATGCCACCGCTTCGCCAGTGCTGCTGAAGTCATCTAAAGACCGTGCAGTGGAACTTAGCTGTTTGAAGAGTTGCCAGTCTGCTTTATCTATACGCCAGCGTGGGAGGCGAGTGCGTGGTTCGCCCTTGGCTGACGATAAAACAATAGGGAAGTGGTCACTTCCATGCAAGTTCGGTAAAACCTTCCAGTTGAAATCTAAAATAATATTAAAAGAACACAAAGACACATCGATAGCCGTAAAAATACCCGTTTGGCTATGGAAGTGCGTCATATCTCAGAATTAAGAACTCCCAGTTCCTCATCTTCTACCACAGATGCCAGCATCACGCCTCGAGGTTAGTGGTGCAGTCTCCCCACAGTGGATGACGGCCATTCACATCGCCTAGTAAGAGGAAAGGGGCAGGAAGATCAGCGATCAAGTTATCAAGATCCCTCCTCTCTACATGAGCGCTTGGAGGAAGGTATAAGCTGCAAACTGTGTACTGTCGTGGGTGAAAGAGCTGGATGCTGACCGCCTGGAAGGGAGCTGACAACCTTACGCGTGAGAAAGGGATATCACGGCGGACCAGTATGGCACTGCCGCCACGATTCCCTTGGTCTTGTAGAGGATAAGAATATAAAATATGGTAACCAGGAGGCCCAAAAGGGTACTTTCTCCTACCATGGTCTCCTGAATGCAAATGCATACTGGGGAATAACGGGCTATAAGACTGAGCAACTCTTCCCAATTGGCACGCAGACCACGGCAGTTCCACTGCACGATATTGAAGATGATTACTTAGTGAGGTGCTTTGGGGCTCTTCCGGAGAGGAATCGCCCTGCACCTACTGGGTTCCTTTTAAAGGGGCCATCACCCTTCATTAAAAGACCCTTGGTCCGAGCTGTAGCTGGTTGCGATACCATATGTACCGCAGACCGATTGGCAGGCTGGGGGCATTCAACTACCCTCCTGCCCGCGACTGCTGCCGGCGTCTTCCCTCTCCCGCCTCTCCCAACCGTCCGCCACTCTGAGGTAGCAGCAGAGGAGGAGGAAGCAGAGGAGGTCCCCGGAGAAGACTCTCCGGAGGTTGAGGCAACGGGCGCCGGCAGCGACGCACCGCAAGCCTGAGCACCAGCAGACTCCGGCCCACAGACAGCCGGAGCAGCTGGCGCAGGGGCGGCGGCAGCAGCCGACGCCCGGGGTACCTCCGGCGATCCTACAACTGGCGCCGGGTTTGCAGCTGGGTAGGGGGAGTCTCATCGAGAGACTCCTCACTGCGTGAACGTTTCTGTTGTTGTGGCTCTGTTCGGAGCGGGACACGATTTGGTGTGATTTCAGGTAAAGGCGTCGACACATAAACGACGGGAGCTGCAGGGCACGACATATCCTGGGAGGTTTTGAGACGGCGTTGAGCGTGTGACTGGAGAACTGAGGCATAGGTTCTACCAGGACTAGACAGCCTGGTAAGGGCGAGTCGCTTTGCCTCTACAAAAGACAATTTCTCTTTATTTCGAATGGTAAGCACCTCTCTCTCAAATCTAAGGCGATCACACTCTTTCGATGAAGCTGGATGGGGCTCGGCACAGTGGCAGCACCGAACAGGGCCCGGGCACTCCTCACCATGGTCATCCCTACCGCAGGTGACGCATACTTTAGGGAGACCATTCTGCAGGCGGCGGCATGTCCGAGTCACATGTCCATATAACTGGCAATGGAAACAACGTCTGGGGTTTGGGACATATGGTTTCACGTGGAGGTTTAACCATGCCAATTTTACAGTTCTAGGAGCTCTAGCCGATTAAAAGTTATGAATAGTGTGGGTGTGGGTGTCAGTGCTCCTTCTTCTTTCTTGTGGACACGCCTCACCGCAACAACGTCATACTCCTCGAGTTCCTTAACCAGGCGCTCCTCCGAGTAACGAAGGAGGTCTCTTGAAAATACCACGCCGCGCGATTGGTTCATGGTAGCATGGGGGGCACATGATACTGCAGCCCCGGGAACTGAGGTAAGGGCACGGAGTCTTTCACTCTCTTCAGGAGAAGAGACTTCCACAAGAAGGCTGCCATCTCCTGCGGAAGCATCTTCGGCTCTCTGCCGCAAGTCTTGACAAGTTCACGGTGGACTTCGAAAATGTCGAGATCATTAACAGATCGACCATCTAGGGACTTTACGGTGATGTATTTGTCATAGGATACAGATTCAAATAGACCGGGCAGGACCTCAACTTGAGAACTCTGCGAGACTGGCACATTCTTTGGTCCCTGCTTCCGGCTCTTGGTCCGGGAGCCACCGGGTCTGGGGATTAAGAAAGAAGAGGCAGATGCCTTTAGTGCCACTCGGAGCCTGAAACGGCTCCAGGGTGGCGATGAGGAAGGCCGAGAAGAGGTTTCCGGGGACGGTCGGAGGTCAGGGAGGGATGTAGGCCGAGGTAAATTCGGGGATTTAGATGCCATAACAGGTGACAATTATTTCACTTCCCCACCCCCCAACCCACCACGGAGCCCAACATGGGGAGGCTAATGCTGGAGCAACAGCTCACAGCAGCCTCAGGGGTAGTGGGAAGTATGTGGCAGCTGCCTGGTGTGAGGCGACAGCCGCAGGACCGTGCGGTGCCCACCAGACAACAGCCACTTGACCCTAGCCAACGCATGACCAGCCGATTGATAGAGCGGGGCCACACAAGACCACCGTCTTACCCCAACCCTCCCGCCAAAGGGCGTGTTGTCCACCGGAGGAACTACACACTGCCCGCAGTGGACTCAACTCCCAGACGAGAGGGCGCGGGAGTGTGCAGGACGCCACGCACGGCAAACACGTGGGGAGGCTCAGCCATGCCCTTGATGGTAGTCGGGCAGGCACATACGTCACCACTGGTAAGCCTCCATTACCAGTAGTGACGGGGGAGTGTTTAGTCCACTCTGGCCGACAAACAGCAAGCCCTACAGAGGTGGACGGACCACCTAAGTAGGTGGTGCTGCCGACCAGGCTTCAAGCCCCGCTACCACGGCAAGGAACTCCCCTCAGCGGGGTATATCAGTGGTGGTCACCGATCCCTTATTTGCTGCTCCGAAGTAGTAACAAATGTACGGAAGTGGGGTTAGCCTCAGCGGGGGGGACTGGAAGTAGGGGTTGGGGGGTCAGCGGGAGGGTTACGGCAGAAGGGGTAGCTGGACCCCAGCCTACCCATCTCTTTTACCTTTTCACCCCCCCCCCCCCACCCCCCCCCCACACCCCACACCACCCACCCCACCCCTCTCGGGCTAGCGTGGGAAGCGGGAGGGTGACAGATGGGGGTGCCCATGCCCATCAGGAGGGAGGGGGGTTGACGGGATAGGGGGTGCATGACGGGTTAAGATAAGATCTTGGGCTCGAATGACCACGAGATTATAATCACGGAAAAGGTTAAAGACATTAGGTTAATGACCAGGCTGGAATATGAATTTACTCTCTAATGCAAGTCCGAAAATAAAAATAAAAATCGCCATTGAACGTAAGACTCGATAAATTATTTAAGTTTTTGGTAGGTGTATTGTATCATTATCTTCTTATTTCTCATTTCTCAACTTGTTTCTTCTTATTTCTTTCCTCAACTTATATACATATTTTTTTTACTCCGGTTATTTGGTGCCATCTAACCCTAAACACTTCAGAACCAAGTCTTTTTTCTGATTTGCATTAATTAATGTCTTATATCTCATTTCTTAACTTCTTTCTTCTTATTTATTTTCTCAACTTGCATTTCTTTATTTTTCTGCCTGCTCTTCGGTGTCATATGACCTTAGACGTTGCCGCATCGAGTTTACCTTTTTCCGTGAAAAAGGAATCATGCGTGTGTGTGTGTGTGTGTGTGTGTGTGTGTGTGTGTGTGTGTTCCATTCCCCTCTGATTCTTGAGAAATCTGCGGCTAGCTCGAAATTTTGTGGGCCAACTTTTTTAGCCGATTATATGTTCCGAAGCGGAATTTAGTGAGGATTCTTATGGTATCTTCAAATTCCTCATACGTCTATTAGTTCCCGAGTTACACCGAGAAAACTGATTTTTTTTTATCTCGTCAGAGTAGCCTAAAAATAAAAATCACACAAACCTCCTCATCTACGTTCCTTAGAAAGATTGCCATATGTTACTATTAAGAAACTTATCCCAACAACTGCAAATTTGACGCACTTTCATCGAAAACTTAATTTTTAATCATTTTTTATTTACTTTTATGGCGCGTTTCGCGTCATCGTCCGCCAGAACCTTTTACCCTTGATGACATGGAATGCGTCATCGTGCGCGAGAGGGTTAAATAAGTCAGATTTATCTCAAATTCACTGTCTGGGCAGACAAATATTCGGAAAAGAGAAGGCAAACCAGTTTGTAGATATATATAAATATGCTGTATATTCACGTCCTTATGGATATCTTCTTGTTGATTTGGGTATAAATACTCCTGAATCCCTACAGTTTCGCTCAAACATTGTTGGGGAGCCTCCCAGGTGGACGCGTATTCCAATGGTGAACTCCAGGAAAAAGGAACTCTTACACGTTCTATACTCCCAACATAACGAACCCTATGGTTTAAGCTCTCAGCTACTTCTGATCTTACTCTCTTAAGCCTTTGCAGCTGCTTTCTTAAACCCTCGAAGTCCGCCTTCCTGAAGTCAGGTATTAAGTGTTGTTTCTGCTGACTCTATCCTCCCATTTAATATTAAATTTCATTTCATTATGATCACTGTTACCTAATGAACCCCCAACCTCAATGTTGCTTATTATGTCCTCTTTATTAGTTAATAACAAATCCAAAATATTTTCTTCCCTCGTTGGTGTACTAATTAACTGCTTAAGGAAACTATCCTACGGCGGGAAATGAAAAAGAACCATGCAGCATGGAAAAACTGCATGGAAATTTGTGTGCCTGTGAGAACAAGACAACGCTTGCTGAGCACCCAATGATGATCACAAGACTAAGATTCCCACCTGCGGGATATACTGTGAAATTTATTAATCATGCTAAAGCATATGAGCCATCTTATTTAGCATTCTATGTCTTTGAGAGTATTATCGTAAAGCCTTCTTCGAATGGGTGTAAAGAGACATCACTTTGCCATAGCGTATGCTTACATTATAGTGAATAGAAACGGAGAAACAGTAGAAAGCGGATCCTATTGTGGAAGTAATGCTGTAAACCATTTTAGCTGAACCCACACTGTTTTGTATATAGAACGAACTTACATTGGCTGAACTCACACTGTTTTGTATATAGAACGAACTTACATTAGCTGAACTCACACAGTTTTGTATATAGAACGAACTTACATTAGCTGAACTCACACTGTTTTGTATATAGAACGAACTTACATTAGCTGAACTCACACTGTTTTGTATATAGAACGAACTTACATTAGCTGAACTCACACTGTTTTGAATATAGAACGAACTTACATTAGCTGAGCCCGCACTGTTTTGTATATAGAACGAACTTACATTAGCTGAACTCACACTGTTTTGATTATAGAACGAACTTACATCAGCTGAACTCACACTGTTTTGTATAAAGAACGAACTTACATTAGCTTAACTCACACTGTTTTGAATATAGAACGAACTTACATTAGCTGAACTCACACTGTTTTGAATATAGAACGAACTTACATTAGCTGAACCCACACTCCTGGAAGAAGTTAAAATTTTCTAAAGGTTACAATAAAATCAATATGACCGATGAAGATACGGCAAGTCACAATGAACAAATTCACTGTCTTCTCTGTAAATACAGGTTTAAAAAGGTAAAATATCATGACCATGAAAAATCAGGAAACAATTACATTGAAGCTTATTGTAATAGATGCAACCTTCAAATGAAAAAAATCACAAATTGCAGCGCACTCTCATTGCACTTAATGCAGATTACGACATGACGTTAATCTCGCGTGAATTAACGCTACCTGACTTTGAAAATCAAACTAAGACCAAAACATTCAGTTCACAAATACCATGAAGTCATCATAAATGACTTGAGATTTATTGACGCGTATGTCTTTATGTCTGGTTCACTCGCGGCTTTAGCGAACCAATTCATCAGCAATGGGAACGAACCCATATACATACAACAGATGTTGAAACTAATGCTAATTATGAACTTTACATTTCTGCCCGAAATCGTGCCAAATCTATTCTCCGACTAACCAAAAATTCTTTCATTAATAGAAAATGCCAAAACCTTGCTTTCTCTAACTCTTCCCGTGACTTCTGGCATCTAGCCAAAAACATCATCTCCAATTTCACTTCTTCATCTTTCCCTCCACTCCTCAGTCCTGACGGCAACACTGCCGTCTCATCTATCTCTAAGGCTAAACTCTTCTCTCAAACTTTTTCTAAAAACTCCACTCTGGACGATTCTGGGCATATTACTCCTACTCATCCCCCCTCTGACTCCTTTATGCCTGTTATAAAGATTCTTCAAAATGATGTTTTCTATGCCCTCTCTGGCCTCAATCCTCAGAAGGCTTATGGACCTGATGGAGTGCCTCCTATTGTCCTTAAAAACTGTGCCTCCGTGCTGACACCCTGCCTGGTCAAACTCTTTCGCCTCTGCCTGTCAATCTTTCTTTCCTGCTGGGAGAATGCCTTCATACAGCCTGTGCCTGTGTGACCGTTCCAATCCCTCAAACTACCGTCCTATAGCTTTGCTTTCTTTTCTAGCTAAAGCTTTTGAATCAATCCTTAACCGGAAGATTCAATGCACCTTTCCACTTCTGACCTTCTATCTGATCGCCAGTATGGGTTCCGCAAGGGGCGTTCTACTGGTGATCTCCTAGCCTTCTTAACTGACTCTTGGTCATCCTCTCTTAGCTATGTCGGTGAAACTTTTGCTATTGCGCTGGACATATCAAAAGCTTTTGATAGGGTCTGGCACAAATCTTTGCTTTCCAAACTACCCTCCTACGGTTTCTTTCCTTCTCTCTGTACCTTTATCTCCAGTTTCCTTTCTGACCGTTCTATTTCTGCCGTGGTAGACGGTCACTGTTCTTCCCCTAAATCTATTAACAGTGGTGTCCCACAGGGTTCTGTCCTATATCCCACTCTTTTTCTGTTGTTCATTGATGATCTTCTTTCCAAAACGAACTGTCCTATGCATTCCTACGCCGATGATTCCACTCTGCATTACTCAACTTCTTTTAATAGAAGACCCACCCTACAGGAACTTAACGACTCAAGGCTGGAGGCTGCAGAACGCTTAGCCTCAGACCTTACTATTATTTCCGATTGGGGCAAGAAGAACCTGGTGTCCTTCAACGCCTCAAAAACACAGTTTCTCCACCTATCCACTCGACACAATCTTCCAAACAATTATCCCCTATTCTTTGACAACACCCAGCTATCACTTTCCTCAACACTAAACATCCTCGGTCTATCCTTAACTCAAAATCTCAACTGGAAACTTCATATCTCATCTCTTACTAAATCAGCTTCCTCGAGGCTGGGCGTTCTGTACCGTCTCCGCCAGTTCTTCTCCCCTGCACAGTTGCTGCCCATATACAGGGGCCTTGTCCGCCCTCGTGTGGAGTATGCATCTCATGTGTGGGGGAGCTCCACTCACACAGCTCTTCTGGACAGAGTGGAGGCTAAGGCTCTTCGTCTCATCAGCTCTCCTCCTCATACTGATAGTCTTCTACCTCTTAAATTCCGCCGCAATGTTGCCTCTCTTTCTATCTTCTATCGATATTTCCACGCTGACTGCTCTTCTGAACTTGCTAACTGCATGCCTCCCCTCCCAGCCCCGCTGCACTCGGCTTTCTACTCATGCTCATCCCTATACTGTCCAAACCCCTTATGCAAGAGTTAACCAGCATCTTCACTCTTTCATCCCTCACGCTGGTAAACTCTGGAACAATCTTCCTTCATCTGTATTTCCTCCTGCCTACGACTTGAACTCTTTCAAAAGGAGGGTATCAGGACACCTCTCCTCCCGTATTTGATCTTGCTTTCGGCCACCTCTTTTGTTTCTTTTTTAGAAGCAGCGAGTAGCGGGCTTTTTTTTATTTTATTGTTTTCTTCTTTTGTGTGCCCTTGAGCTGCCTCCTTTGTTGTAAAAAAATATATATATATATATATATATATATATATATATATATATATATATATATATATATATATATATATATATATATATATTTTTATATATATATATATATACACACACACACACACACACACACACACACACACACACACACACACACACACACACACACACACACACACACACACACACACACACACACAAACACATAGAGACATATATTCATGCACCCCTTAATGTTTCTTCCCCATGAAGAGCTTCTCTCTCTCTCTCTCTCTCTCTCTCTCTCTCTCTCTCTCTCTCTCTCTCTCTCACTTCACTATATGTTTTCTTATTCATCTCATTCGTTCCTTGGTGGCTCTATATCTCCTCTCATTTATCCTCTTGATCCCCACCCTTTCTCTCTTCCTCCCTTCCTTTCATCCTTCATTTCTGCAATTCTCCTGTGCTTCCTCCACCCCTCCTTCCCTCTCTTCGCCCGGTGCCTTGGCGGCCAACTCCGATAAAGAGAATTTGGCGAGGGACGGCGGACTTGGCTTCCATCAACGGCGGTGCTGTGCCTCTATAAAACTATTTTTATGACTCTTATACCTGCATTTAATATCCAGGAATCCTGCTGGATGGATCCTTCACGGAGGTAGGTATGCCTCCTCTACCTCCTCTACCTCCTCGTCATCTTCCTCCGCCTGCTACCCTGTTTTCATCCCATTTCTTTATTCAGTTCTTACACCCTTTCCCGATTCCATCCCCATCACCCCCTCCACCCCACTTCCCTTACCCTCACCATTATTCGTTTTTTTTCAGTTCATATACCTATTCCCTTGCTTTTCTACTCCCCCTTCCTCCCTTCTACTACCACGTCGCCCCTGTGATGACTTTATGGCCGGAAGGTAAAAAGGAAGAATGGTTGAGGGGAGGAAAATAGGAGGCAGCGAGAAGGTTGGTGAGATGAAGGGAGGGAAAGCTACCGGGAGAGATATTAGGATGAGAATAAATTATCTTAACCGAAAAGAAAATATAGTGAAGATAACAAAAGTAACACGACAGTATTGGAGGTGGTTGAGCTTCTTTTTACTATACCTATAAAATTGTAGCCGTGGTGATGTTGATTTGATGATAATGTATAGTGAGGGGAAAAGTTATAATGATGAGAATTGTTGCACGTAGTAACTCAAATCATGGTGGCGGGAATGTGGTGATGATGTAGGTGATGAGAGTTGTGGGTGACTGTGAGAGGTAAAGCTACGGTGTGCATAGTGTTGGGTGTTGTGATGGAAATGGAGGTAGGATCAACAAGTAAAATAAAATATAGCATTTTCCGAACAGATAGTAATGGTGGTCTTGTTATTCTTTGTGGTGGCGGTAGTGGTGTGGATCTGTTTGTTAATTTAGTGAAAAATTATGTTACCTAGAATCACTTGACAAGATGTAAAAGAACACAGAACATCAATAACACAGCAACATCGCAACATCAACATCAGCAAAATCAACATCAGAAACAGCAGCATCACCACAACCACCAACAACAAAATTAGTAATAATAATAATAATAATAGTAATAATCTACAGCTGCAACAACAGCACAACGACGCCAACCTTCTAAAAAAAAAAAAAAAAGAGATTAAGGAAAGTAAAATCAAGAACAACGACATGTGAGAGAGAGAGAGAGAGAGAGAGAGAGAGAGAGAGAGAGAGAGAGAGAGAGAGAGAGAGAGAGAGAGAGAGAGAGAGAGAGAGAGAGAGAGAGAGAGAGAGAGAGAGAGAGAGAGAGAGAGAGAGAGAGAGGTAAAAATAGGTCTATAAACCCCAAGATTGAGGCAGACTGGAGACCATCATCCGGGACCTGACGTGTCGGAATGGCCTCGCCGACCCGTGAGCTGCCTCCACGCTACTCTTTTACTCCGGAGAGTAAACACGCGAAATGCTTCATCCGAGACGCACATTAGGTGGAGGGCGAGGCGTTAAGGGCGCCGTCAGGAGGAAAAAGATACTACTATGTTTACGAGAGGTGCAGGCCAGCCAGCTCCTTCCCTCCCTCCCTCCCTCGCCACCGATGAAGGAAGGAAAGGAGGAGTAGGAGAGGATGGGGAGGAGGAGGAGGACGGGAAGGACGAGGAAAGGAGAGGAGGAAGAGGATGCCGAGGAGAAGGAGGAGAAGTAGGAAGATGAGGAGGATAACGAAGAGAAGGGCAAGGACGAGAACGAAAGAAACCGAAGAATATGCAAAAGATGAATAATAATAATAATAATAATAATAATAATAATAATAATAATAATAATAATAATAATAATAATAATAATAATAAGGAAGGAAAGGAGGAGTAGGGAGAGGATGTGGAGGAGGAGGAGGAGGACGGAGAGGACGAGGAAAGGAGAGGAGGAAGAGGAGGACGAGGAGAAGGAGGAGGAATACATAGGAATACATAGGAAGAACAGACACCAGAAGACCTATCGGTCTATGGCGAGGGTATCTGTTTACTACTGCTACTACTAGTAATCTACGTGTGGTAGGATAGGACAGAAAAGATGAAAGCTCCTCCCCACCCACCTCTCCCTCCGGCAACGTGCTGGCAGGAAATAGTTAGAAGAGAACACCATGTACCTTTAAGGAAGAAAGGGCCATGGAAATTTTACAGTAAAGAGAGAAATAAGAGGAAATTACTACCCTTAACTTACAGTACTGGTAACCTAAGCTGTGGGGGAAAATGACTTCATTACATAAGAACATAAGAACAGAAATCAAGGGAGACTGGAAGAGGACGAGTGGCCTACACAGGGCAGCCCCAGAATCCCTCCTAATACCCACGATGGGTGAGGTGTAGTTTCAGGAGCACAGGTGGAAGCTTGATCCTCATTTTACCGGCGGTACTAGGCACGCACCAGTAACCTGCCACCTTACTGCACCCACACCTCACTCCACCTGTCATGCGGACATTAACTGTTGCTTTATTCTATTGTTGACTTTCGCTACTTGAAATCTAGGTTGTGGGGGATAATTACATGAATATAAGTTGAGGTCTTGCTGCAATCTGTCTGAAAACATGCGAAAGAGGGTCAGTATAATATTATATCCCTGAAGTACTTATCCAAAGAAGACTTAAAGCTATTGATACTCTATGCGCTAACTACTGACGGTGGGAGTCTATTCCAGTGATCGACGACTCTGTTACTGAAAAAACTTCTGCGCACCAATGTGTTACATCGATTTCCCTTTAACTTCATACCGTTCCTGCGTGTTCTTGTGTTGGTGTCTCTCTGAAATAGACTATCTGGTTTAATGTTGTCGAATCCATTAAGGATTTTGAACACTTCAATTAAGTCCCCTCTTATCCTTCGCTTTTTTAGGGAAAACATATCTAAACGCTTTAAACGTTCGTCATATGGCAAGTTTCGGAGCGCTGGAATTTGTTTGGTTGCTCGTCGCTGTATCTTTTCTAGCAAAACTTGATCTTTGATA
Source organism: Eriocheir sinensis (assembly GCF_024679095.1). Taxonomy (NCBI): domain Eukaryota; kingdom Metazoa; phylum Arthropoda; class Malacostraca; order Decapoda; family Varunidae; genus Eriocheir; species Eriocheir sinensis. The sequence goes on along the minus strand of NC_066522.1, from coordinate 3,376,251 downwards.
TAGTTCGGTGACCAGAACTGAACGACGTATTCTAGATGTGGTCTTACAAATGCTAAATATAATCTCTTCATAAGTTCGGGTGATTTATAATCATAGTTTCTTGAGATTAATCCCAACATCATATTGGCTTTTTTACTCGCTGCAGAACATTGATCACTCATTTTAAGAGTGTTACTGATAATGACACCAAGATCTTTTTCTTGTTTTACTTCGCTGAGCTCATGTCCTTGAATCTGATATTTAAAGTTAGGATTTTTTTCACCTATGTGCATTATTTTACATTTATCTAAACTCATTTGCCATTTTTCGCTCCACTCGGCAAGTTTCATTAAGTCTGATTGAATGTTCTCGCAACTTTGACTGTTCATTACCGTACCTCCTAATTTGGTGTCATCGGCGAATTTGGCTACTTTTGATAGGATATCAGTTTCTAAGTCGTTCACGTAAATTATGAATAGTGTTGGCCCCAGGACCAAACTTTGGGGAACGCCGCTGGTGACGGGTTGCCAATCCGATGCTTCACCATTAAGAACTACACGTTGTTCTCTGTCGGTGAGCCAGTCATGAATCCACGCACATAGATGGACGTTAATACCGTGGGAACGCAGTTTTGAAATAAGCCTAACGTGAGGAACTTTATCAAACTCTTTCTGAAAATCTAGGTAAATTACGTCATATGGGCTTTGGGCGTCCCAACATGTATAAACATCGTTGAAAAAGGTTAATAGGTTGGTAAGGCAAGACTGATTACTACGAAATCCATGCTGACTATCAGTTATCAATTAATTTGTTTCAAGGAAAGTGATCATTTTATCCCTGATTATTTTTTCGAATAGTTTAATTAGGACAGACGTAAGACTGATAGGACGATAATTACTGGCTTGTTTTTTGTCTCCTTTTTTAAAGATCGGGGTAATATTGGCCTTTTTCCACTCGAGAGGCACACTGGCCTGTGCTAATGACTTGTTGAATATTAATGTTATGGGTAATTCTAGCTGTTGACTACATTCTCTTAACACGCGAGGAGATAAATTATCCGGGCCCGGAGATTTATTTGGATCTATTCTCTGCAGGTACGCACGCACTTCGCTGATATCAATTTCGGTCAATGCAAGCTTATGTTCTTAAGGGCCTTGAAAAATTTTCTTCGGGGCTGGAATTGATGTCATGTTCTCTTTTGTAAATACGCTACTAAAGGTTGGATTTAGGACCGACGCCATGCCTTTATCATCACTAATCGTATTGCCACTTAATAGTAGTGGGCCGATATTATTTTTATCAGTTTTTTTGTTTCTTATGTAAGTGAAAAATAACCTTGGATTTTTTTTTGGCATCAAGTGATATTTTCATCTCATATTCGCGTTTCTGTTTTCTGATTTTCCTTTCGCACTCTCTCTTGACATTGATGCAATTAGTATGATCCTGTGAATTATGTGACAGTTTATATTTCTTATACAGTTTTCTTTTTTCGACGATGATTTTTTGTAGGTAATTATTCATCCACAACGGTTTTTGAGTATCAATCCTTCGTGGCTTGAGTGGAGTGAATTTATTTACGCTCGCTGTGATTTGTGCAATAAAACGATTATACATTTCTTGAACGTTGACGTTGTTGAGCAAATGATTCCAATTTACTGAAGCCAGTTCTCTTTTTAGGTCCGTAAAATTTGCTTTACTATAATTAGGTATTAAGAGTGAGTTTGCTCGTGCTTTTGTTTCAATATTCAAAGCAGATCTTATTATGTTGTGGTCACTGCTTGCAAATGGCTCGCCTACCTCACAGGCAGTTATGAGATGACTATCGGTCGCGAAGATTAAATCAAGAATATTATTTCCGCGTGTCGGCATGGTAACAGTTTAATTAAGAAATGAATTTTGTGCAAAGTCAATTAATCTCTCCTTCTCTGTCGCCAGAAAGTGCATTCCAGTTAACGGAGAGGTTATTGAAGTCACCGCAAATTATTGCATTTTTATTTCTGATAACTCTATTTATCTCTGCGTAGAGATTTCCATCAATATCTTCATTTGATTTAGGAGGTCGGTAAATTACGCCCAGAACATACTTTTCATTATTGATCGTTACTTGTACATACAATGAATCATAAGCCTCTGCTTCGGCTATGTTTAGCTGAATGACTTCTAAATTATTTTTCGCATATATCATTACACCTCCTCCTTTTTTGTGTAGACGAGACTTAGCAAAGGCATTGTAACCATTTATAGCTACTTCACCCAAGTGATGTTTATCGCGCATATTCAGCCATGTTTCCGTGATCATAATGAAGTCGGGTTTTTCAATAATTGCATGTATTATCAAGTGACTATGCTTCTGAATGATGCTACGGG
>NC_066522.1:3343905-3368905 GCF_024679095.1 Eriocheir sinensis | reverse complement strand
TTTTATGAACCATACATTCGGCTTCCATCTATATTTCTTCCCTTTTCTACCCTTTTCGTATATCTTCGTTATTCAAATTCGAGTACAAGCATCTCAAGATCCGCAATTCGTTTTCGACTTCCTCTTGCTTCTCCCCTTTCTCATTGCTCCTACCTGACTAACCCCTAACCCTTCCTCGGTACTCCTCCCTTTCCCCATCTCTATCTCCGTAATGTCTCTCTTCTGCTTTCCTCCTGCTCCTCTCCTCAAACCGTTGTGAAACCTGACGTGTGAGAGGAGGGGAAGATAGGGGGAGGAGCTAGTCCTCGAGATGAATCCTGGAGACTTAATTAATGAGCTTCCGCCTGCCGTAGTGGGATCTGCTCGGGTGAGTAATGAGGAGGAGGAGGAGGAAGAGGAGGAGGAGGAGGAGTAGGAGGATGAGGCGTGGAAACATGGAAATATAGACGAGTAGGCTGCAAAGACTGTTGGCTTACAGCCAGGTTGCCTGTTTTTAGTGGTTTAATTCATCCGTTAGCCACTAGAATGATCTACGGAAAATATTAAAGCACATATGTACGTATGCGTAGATACGTTTAGTTCACTCCTTTCGGAGCAAAGTAGTGTTTACGAATAATGATAGACTGTTGTGACGACAGTCTTCGTCTAATGAAGGACGTTCGTGATGACTGTCGGCTCAAAAATATGCCTTACACGTTGTCAGGATGTTAGCGGGATACTGACTGCCGACAAGTTAGCAGCTTGTCCCAAGATTAAATACTTTTAGACGGCGACCGACTGCCAAGCACTGGGCCATTAATTTATCAAAATGCCACAGTGCATCCTGTGGAACAGCCACTGGCGAGCCCACATGCGTCTCTGCGGCCATTTATTCTTCTTGTTCATTCTCCTACGGGCCTCGACTACCTTCACTGCGTCTATCAGGAGCTTTATATTTCATTTTGCAATCACAAGCACAACAACAACTTTTGGGCATGGTTACGTTTCACAGACACAAATTTGGGAGCCATCACAGCACGCACGCACTCCTGCTGCCTCTTTCTGGGATTCAATGACACAACGAAGAGTCGCGACCCATTAAAGCCTATATACCACAGGACACATGAAGAGTGCTGGGCAGATGTGTACGGCTAAAATATCCTTTTAAACATCTGAGTAGAATTTGGCGACAGTTGGCATGGTTGCTGCCAAGACAGTCGCCAAGACCGTAGGGGAGATTATCGGCCAATTCCTTGGCAACTATTGGCCAGCTGATTGGCCAACATGTTCACAAACAGTCTTGCCGAGAACGAGCGACCGTTTGCAAGACAGTTGTCAAGACAGTCTGCGCCTGTCGTCCAATCGTTCGGCAGAATCGTGGTTGTCGTAGACAAGGCGCCATTTAAAAAAAAAAAAGACCGTTGAGACTCGTCTTGAGACTAATTGCCAGTATGTCGCCGACATGCTGGCAACTAGTTGGCCGAATGTCCCAGACAGGCGACGGCCGTCGGCAATCATATTCGCCAACATCAAGACGCCCAAAAAAACTCCCCCAATTCTTGGAGAGTGAGAACCGACTTCTCAAATCCAAAAGTCGCTGGGTTGTCGTGGCCCAGAATCAGCACAGTGTGAAGGGGCCTAAGGCCCCCTTCACACTGTCTTCCCGACTGTCTTGGCGACAGTCATGCCAACTTTCGCAGAATTCTACCCAGAATTTTAAAAGGATATTTTGGAGGCAGTCACTTGACCAGCATGAGTCATGTGATATATATATATATATATATATATATATATATATATATATATATATATATATATATATATATATATATATATATATATATATATATATATATATATATATAAATGCCTCGGGATCTGACGGGGGCGTTCTTCACTTTTTTTGACTGAATTTGGAAGTTTACTTGATGATACTTGGACTGATTAAGAGTGAAGTACTCCCGCGTGATTGAGTGTGAACGAAGGTAGAGCTGCCACCACTCCAAAGATCTGAGGTCGACACCCCAGCACAATGAAATGAAAATAAGAAAATGAACTGAAAACTAAACTGATGACTACACATTTTAACCACGCCGGGTGAGACCCAAGGAAAATCTTGAGGTTGCGTGGACATTTATGGAAGGAGGACGTGAAGCACGGTTTTCTCGTGTGTCGTCTGGCCGATCTACCTTAACTTTAAACTAAATAAGGGTGTCAGTTGAAAACAAGGATAATACAATTATAAAGGGAGTTTACTTTGTTGGAATATGCACATATGATAAACAATTGCATGTAATAGTATAGGCTGGCCTAGATTAACAATTAAATTGATTTTATGAGGACCTAGGGTTCGCTCAAACGGGGGCATGAGAACAAGAAAACGACGGTATGTTAACATTCCTAGACTAACTTGGGGAAATACACCCTAACCTAAATTTCCTCGGAGAGCCTGTGGCTGCTCACAATGTTGACAAGAAAGCGATTACATGTTAGATATAAATTGGGGTAAGAGGGCGTTTGGGGGAGTGTGAGTGTGTGTGCGTGGACCGGACAGTCGCGCTGCCGGGCAAGTCACAGGCCGGTCAGTCAGTAAAGATTTACCCCCTTAATAGGGGGACAGGGCCTTTGCTTAAAGGCGGCCCTGTAAGGGGAGGCGGGCAATTCAAGTTCCGGCGGGTGTGGGGACGCCTCCGCCGCCGCCACAGCCACGGGCAACAGCCGGCGAACAGCGACGGAAGCACGGGCCCTCCGGGCAGGCGTCCAGAAGCAGCCCGTAGCGGTACACGGGCGAGCAGCCGACCAGTCGACTTGACTGCAGCGGAGGGGCCCAAAGCGAGGATGACCACGCGGGTCATCCTCGCCGCGGCAGAAGGGCCACCCGGCTGCTCGCCCACGGCGTGCTGGCGTTCCACTGGCACAGGCCGCAAAAAAATCGCAAACTAGCGGCGTTACTAGCAGTTTGCGACGCACATAAATGGGGTTCAAAATGCGTAGAATAATGAGATCTAACCGATGAGAAGTGTGAAAAGTACCGCTGCGAGACTGGGAAGATAGTAGAACTTTACCCAGTCCTGGAGATTGAAGATGAGAGCAGCGAGTCAGAGCGGGTAATTATTCGTCCCTAGATATTTATCATTATGGTAGCAAGAGGAAATAATGCACTGGGGTGAAGAGGGAGGAATGGTTCACTTGGGTAAGGGGGGGGGAGGGGGGTCGGTAAATCACTGGCTGGCTTACCTGGAGACTGAAGATGAGAGCGGATCAGCAATTAGAAAATAAAATTTTCTGCTTAAGAAAAAAAAAAGGTCAAAATTTTGTTAAATTGTCTAATAATAAATTTGTAATGACACTACTACTACTACTACTACTAATAATAATAATAATAATAATAATAATAATAATAACAATGATCATCATAATAATAATATTAATAATAATAATAATAATAATAAAAATAATAATAATAATAATAATAATAACAATAATGCACTTGCGAGATTTGGAACCTATGTGGATTAAATATAAAGTAGATTGTGTCATTTTGTCGTGATATGGCCATTTCCAATATTACCATTAATATTGCTATTATTTTTATTATTAATATTAATATTATTATTATTATTATTATTATTATTATTATTATTATTATTATTATTATTAGTAGTAGTAGTAGTAGTAGTAGTAGTAGTAGTAGAAGTAGTAGTAGTAGTATTTTTGTCATTACTATAATTATTATTACTATATTATTATTATTATTATTATTATTATTATTATTATTATTATTATTATTATTATTATCATTTATTATTATTAATATTATTATTGCTATTATTATTATTATTTTTATTATTATTATTATTATTATTATTATTATTATTATTATTATTATTATTATTATTGGCATTATTATTATTATAATTATTATTATTATTATTGTTATTATTATTATTATTATTATTATTATTATTATTATTATTATTATTATTATTATTATTATTATTATTATTATTATTATTAGTAGTAGTAGTAGTAGTAGTAGTAGTAATAATAATACTATTATTATCATGATCATCATTATTCTTATACTTTTACGATTGTTGTTGTTGTTACAGTCATCATGTTCGCCCCTCGAAATTTAAAAGTTTTTATTTTGTTATGTTTCAAACTGAAATCTGTTCATACTTTCTTTTCCTCTTTCTCCTCATGGAAGTGAGGCTGTGTTCCACCCATCAGGTTCCACTGTATGTTAGTGTTGTGTGGTAACGTAAAGACACTACCCGTGCTAGAGTCATACACGTCAGCGTCGTCGTTATCATTAGTCACCGTAATTATTAGTGTCCGGAGATTATTTACATCTCATTTATGCTCTCTCCCTCCTCCTCCTTCTTCTCTTCCTCCTCCTTTTCTTCTTTTCTTCCTCCTTGATTTCAATTATTCACGTGCTCCTTATATCTTCCTCTTGTTTCTCTTCTTCCTCTTCTGCCTCCTTGTGTTCCTCCGTCTCCTCCTATTCCGTTTTCCATCTGCTTCTCCTTATCATCCTCCTGCTCTTCCTCCTTTCTGTCTTACCTTCTCTCTCGTCATCCAGCATGATTTTTTTATCATGTTTCCATATAGGTAAGGTGTCTCATTTTACCTCCAAACTTCCTTTTCCTCCCTTCTCTTCCTTCCTCTTTTTTCCTCTTTCCCTTCGGTTTCCATACATGATATACTTATCTTGCATACATCTTTTATCTACATCTAAGTAACTTATTTTCCTGTTCCTCCTCCTCTTCCACCTCCTCCTCCTCCTCCTCCTCCTCCTTCTCCTCCTACTCCTCCTTCTCCTCCTCCTCCTCCTCCTCCTTCTCCTCCTCCTCCTCCTCTTTCCTTTCCTTTCCCCTTTCCTTTTCTTGCCAGACCTTTTACCATTTTTCTCAGTAACTTATTTCCATGTTGCTAGGTCATTCATTTATTTTTTCGTTGTATATTTATTGCTTCTTCCTTTTGATCCTTTTCCCCGCATTCGACTGAGGGCAAACATCGGCTGGAGGCGCCGAGTTTCTCTGGCCCTCCCACTGTCTCCGGAAAGAAAGGGAGAAAAATGGAGATGGAGGGAGACAGAGCGAGGGAGATATGAGACATATTCGTCGTGTAGAACAAATAGCTTTCGCTCCTCCCACAGCCAAGGATAAAGGAGGGAGAGATGGGAAAGGGGAGGGGGGAAAATATGAGAGGAGAGGGGATAACTGCGGGAGGGGAGTAGCTTGTAAGTGGAAAGGAAGAAAAAGAAGGGTTGGGAGGTGTAGGGCTGTTGGCGGTAGCGAGTGTTCTAAGCGCTAATTGGTTCACGGATAGTGAAAGTCAATGTCCGTCAAGGTTACTTTATTCATAAAAACATACACAGGTCATGGGCACAAACGAGACACATAGGAAACATGTGTGTGTGTGTATATGCGTGTGTGTGAATGTTGTACTGTGTAGGTAGCATTTATGTGTTGGTGTGTGTAGTAAAAAATGTGTAGAAGTGGACAACAGGAGGACATGAACGGACAGTCAAAGATAAACGAGTAACAAGAGAGACAATCATTGAAGACGCACAAGACACAGGGAGACGAGGACAGCGACAATGAAAATACACTAATTGAGTCTGTGCTGCCACACTCGATTTTCATAAAGTCACTGGTAACTATTTTAGCGGAGACTCAGCCGCTACAGCACTCCCCTCCCGGTGACTTCGGAGAAGGAACGAAATCTTCCTGGTACGGGGATGTTGTGACACAGACGGTGTTGCTTCGGCGACGGAGAGTTGGGGCGCCTGGTCTGGGGCCAGCACGTATGCCGACTTGACTCTGTTTATGGAGACCGCGTCCTGGGAACCATGTTTGTCGATCATGACAGTCTTTCTGATCCGTCTCAAGACTCGGTAGGGACCTTGGTAGGGCTGCTGCAGGGGCCGTCGGACGGCATCCACGCGCACGAAGACATGGGTGCTAGTGTCGAGGTTCTGGTTGACGAAGGTCTTCTTCGGGGAAGAGCGAGGCTGCACCGGCTGAAGGCTCCTCATGGCACCTTTGAGGCGGGCGGCGAAGTCCTGGACACCGCAGGAGGCGGTGTCAGGTGTGGGCGCTAGAAGTTCACCTGGGAGCCGGAGGTTGGTGCCGTAAACTAGTTCAGCCGAGGAGTGGTGCAGGTCTTCCTTCAGGGAGGACCTGATGCCGAGGAGGCCCAAGGGAAGAGCCATGGACCAGTTGTCGCGTTGGGTGGAAGCCATGAGGAAGGACTTCAGCTGCCGATGGAAGCGCTCGACCATGCCGTTAGCCTGCGGGTGATAGCTTGACGTTCTGTAGCGGCGGATGCCGAGGAGGGTCATAACTTTGTTCCACACGTTAGCCTCGAACTGGCCGCCGCGGTCTGAGATGAGACTGAGAGGGACGCCGAACCTGGAGACCCAAGTAGCGATGAAAGCGTGGGCGACGGCGTCCGTAGTGATGTCAGCGACAGGGGCGGCCTCGAGCCAGCGTGTGAAACGATCCACGCAGGTGAGGATGTAACGGTGGCCTGCGGAGGGTGGCAGGGGTCCGACAAGGTCTATGTGGACATGGTCGAACCTCTCCGTGACGGGTGTGAAGTTGCCGGGTGGAGAGTGAGTGTGTCGCGTCACCTTGGAGGCTTGGCAGTCGGTGCAGGTTTTGGTCCACAGTCTGACGTCTCTCCCAGATGAAGCGGGACGTCATCAGGCGCTGCGAGGCTCGGATGACAGGGTGAGAGAGGTCGTGACGCTGACGGATGGCCTGGTAGCGGTGTCGCTGTGGCAGGTCGGGACGGACGATGGCCATGGAGACGTCAGCGTAGAGTGACCTTGGTGCCTGGGAGTGTGATTTTCTTCATCTTAAGCGCCGGGTTGTCCAGAAGCTTCTCCAACTCTGCGTCGCCGGACTGATCGGCGGCTATGGCGGCGTAATCAAGTGAGGAGGACGTCACAGCGGTAATGTTGCGGGAGAGGGCGTCAGCTGGAGCGTTGTCTGCACCTTTGATGTACTGGATGTCGGTAGTGAACTGCGAGATGTAGTCCATGTAGCGAAGTTGACGTGGTGTGTAGGAGTCTTTGTTCCTCAGGAGGGTAGTGGTGAGGGGCTTGTGGTCGGTGAACACGTGGAAACGACGGCCTTCAATGAAGTAGCGGAAATGCTTGACAGCCTTGAAGATGGCGAGAACTTCCCGGTCGGAAGCTCTGTACTTGGCTTCAGACTTGGTGAGCTTACGGGAGAAGAAGGCAATCGGCTTCCAGGCGTTGTCGACGAACTGTTGTAGGACAGCATCAGTCCCAGTGTCGGAGGCGTCTGTTGCTATGGAGATCTCCGCGTCATGGGCAGGGAAAGACAGCATGACTGTGTCGCTGAGAGCCTTCTTAGCAGCGAAAAAGGCGGCGTCAGCGTCCGGAGTCCAGACGAGAGTGACAGACTGGCCATGCTTGCAGGGCTTCACCATGGCGTAGAGGGGCTGGAGCATGAGAGAGCAGTGTGGGACGAAGCGGTTGTAGAAGTTAACCATACCCAGAAATTCCTTGAGTTGGCGCTGGGTGGACGGCTTCGGGTACTGCTGGATGGCTTCAGTCCTCGAGTTGAGTGGAGCGATGCCCTCTGGAGTAACAGTGTGGCCAAGGAAGGTGAGGGAAGTAACACCGAGCTCAGACTTGTCCACGTTGATCTGTACTCCGTAGTCTTGCAGGCGGGTGAGGACTTGGTGAAGGTGCTGTTTGTGAGAGGCTTCATCCGGGCTAGCGATGAGTAGATCGTCTATGTAGGCGAAGCAGAAGGGTAAGCCGCGGAGAACTTCGTCGATGAAGCGTTTAAAGGTCTGGGCCGCGTTCATGAGTCCAAATGGCATCCTGACGTATTCAAAGAGACCGAAGGGCGTGATGACGGCAGTCTTCGGTATGTCGTCAGGATGGACTGGAATCTGATGAAAGGCCTTGGCGAGGTCCACACGTGAGAAGATGGTGGAACCAGCAAGTTGGGACGAGAATTCCTGGATGTTTGGCACCGGGTATCTGTCCATCTTGGTGCGCGAGTTGAGGGCACGGTAGTCTCCACAGGGACGTATGTCTCCCTGACCTCACACGGTCAAGACACGGCTCGGCGCTCTCGCAGCAGCCCGGGGTACGCAACGTACGCAACAGTGACCATCCTGTGACATACGTGTGTTCGTGCGTGCGTGCTGCAGCTGCCAGTGTTGAATAATGTGCGCCCCAGCCACCCATCGCTACCGCCCTTGTGACTTGCTTAAACTAAGGCGAGAGAGCGGCTACCCTCCGCCGGACGTTATTACACGCCTGAAAAACACCAAACTCTTCCGCAATCGAAGCAGAAGGAGAGGCAGACGAGTGGCGAGAAACATCCCTGTCATCGTTACGAGGGTGAATCAGAACAAACCAGTGGCGGAGAAGGAGTACAAACATTTTGAGGTGCCGCGAGCGTGGTATAGTCTGCCCTCTCTACTCCTCTCCAATGTGACCTCCCTTAGCAACAAGATCGAGGAACTAATGGTGACGGTCAGGTCCACTGGTGCTGGTGTGGTGGCCATCACGGAGGCGTGGCAAATAGTTCCTGAGATCTGCAACATCGATGACTATGAACTATTTCACCATCTCAGGACTAATAGGAGTGGCCCTGTATTGCCGCTCCGACCTCACTCCTTCACACCTTCAGGTCGACACCCCCGAGGGAGTGGAGGCCCTGTGGGTGAGGGTCACACCTGCCCGCCATCCTCGCCACACTGCCTCCATCATCTACTGTGTGGCATACCCCCCCGCGCCCACTGCACAGCTGCTGGTTGACCACATCATCGACACAGCTGACGCGCTTCGAGTGAGATTCCCCTCTGCAAAGTTGGTCATATGTGGGGATTTTAACCGCCTGGACGTCAACGACACGATGCACCAACTGAATCTCACTCAGATCGTAAATTTCCCCACCCACCAACAAGCTACTCTCGACCTCATCATGACCGACCTGAGCCAGCAGTACTCACCCCCCCCCCAGCCTCTCCCCCCCATGGGACGCAGCGGACACCTGTCAGTCCTGTGGGAACCGGCTCACACCACCTCACTGCCTCAGTCATCCTCCGCCAGGTCATTCAGGCCCCTGACTGACTCGGCCATCAGACGGTTCGGGCAGTGGATTACGCAACACCCCTGGACTGAAGTGACAAATGAGCCAGACGTCAACCACAAATGGGAGCAATACCAGCACACTATTACCAGCGCCTATCACACCTGCTTCCCCATCAAGACGTTCCCAGTCCATCCATCTGATGCCCCCTGGATCAACCCCACCGTCAAGAGGCTCATCTCGCAGAGAAACAGGGCCCACAACACAGACCCAGCCCGCTACAGACAGCTCAGGAACAGAGTCATCAGGGAGATCAAAACCGCCAGAGCAAACTATTATCCTGAAAAAATACACCATCTTAAACAGGCCAACAACAGACAGTGGTATCACAAGGTCAGGTCTCTTTGTGGACTCGGCAAACATTCACCCTCCTTCCCTTGCACTTCACATTTATCACCTGACCGGGCGGCCGAGGAGATAAATACCCATTTCGCGGGTATCTGTCAAAGCCTCCCAAAACTTGATCTCACCGCCCTCCCCGCTTACCTACCATCCCCCTCCCCACCCCCCTCCGTCCAGGAGGTTGACGTTTTCAATAAATTAAAGAAATTAAGGACGCACAGAGCCACCACGCCCACTGACCTCCCAATCAAAATCTATTAGGAATTTGCCCCTGAACTTGCCACCCCCATTTGCTCCATAATAAATGCGTTACTTGAACAAAACACTTACCCTAGCGACTGGAAAACTTCCTTTGTCACTCCCATCCCCAAAATTTCCAGCCCACAGTCCCTTAATGACCTAAGGCCAATCGCCATCACGCCCATTCCCAGCCTCATTTGTGAAGATTTTATTTTTAACTGGGCTTATGATGATATTAGTAGCCTCATAGACATCCAACAATTTGGCAACATGAAGCACTCCTCCACCACTCATTGCCTGGTCAGCTTTCTAGATTTCATACACAGTCACCTGGACAAACGAGACACCTCCCTTGCCCTTGCTTTTGTCGACTTCAGGAAAGCTTTTGACCTTATAGACCACACTGTTGTCATTACTAAGGCCATTGAGCTGGGGCTTCACCCTAATTTAATATCGTGGCTGACTGATTTCCTCAGCGCACGCCAGCAAATAGTTCGCTCCCAGGGCTCGGTCTCCACTCCTCTTGAGCTGACGTGTGGCGTCCCGCAAGGCACCAAAATGGGTCCGCTTTGCTTCTTGGTGCTCATTAACAACGCCCTCATGGACACACCGCATCGCTGGAAATATGTTGACGACAGCACCTTGGGCGTCCCCGTCAACAACAGGGATCCTGACTGTGCACCTCTTCAAGCGTCGCTCGACAACCTTCAGGCATGGACGGTTGACAGCAGTGCCACTATCAACCACACCAAGACCATGGTGATGCACGTTTGCACGTCCAAGAGAGATGTGCCACCTCCGCTGCTGTCTATTGGCTCACACCACCTCCAGGTCGTCCAGTCCACCAAACTACTAGGCATCACTGTGGACTACCAGCTCAACTGGAAGCTCCACGTCTCCAATACCGTCAGAGCAGCCTCTTACAAGCTGTACATGCTGCGTAGACTCAGGACGCTGGGGGCACCAGCTGCTGAGCTGTGCAGTATTTATTCATCATTCATATTGCCAAAGCTAATGTATGCCTCCCCAGCGTGGTCTTCGTCCCTTACCCTCACCCAACAACAGCAGCTTGGGAGGGTTCAAAAGAGGGCATTCAGGGTCATTTTAGGCCCTGACTACCGCACCTACGACAATGCCCTGGCCACCCTGAGTCTCCCGAGGCTCTCTGACAGAATCCAGGACGCCCTCAGAAAATTCGGAATCTCCCTGCTTCACCATCCTCGCCTTCGCCACCTTCTGCCCCCCGACCCGCCTCCTCCCACCCGCTTCACCAGACACCACAACAAACTCAACCCCTTCAGGGCGCCGCGAACCGACCGTTACAAACGTAGCGCAGTGCCCGCGATGGTGCGGATGATAAACAATGCCCAGTGACAGTCATACCCAAAGGGCCGCGGTGGAGTTTAGCACCTTGCCGCTACCCCTCTAAGTTCCCCCTTCACACCACCCTCCCTCTCCCTTATGTCTCTATTTTTAGCTCTCCCAAACCATCCCCCACCCTCTCCCTCCCTCTAGTGTAGCCTATTTACTATTAGATTCTTGTATTTTTAATTTAATTTGTATATTTTCAGCCTGACGGCTGCCTTACATTAATAAACCTATTATTATTATTATTATTATTATTATTATTATTATTATTATTATTATTATTATTATTATTCTTGGGGACGACGTGGAGGGCTGATGACCAGTTGCTGCTGCTGGGCCGTACAATACCTTGACGCAACAGAGACTTGAACTCGGCCTTGACCTGACGGTAGCGTTCAGGAGCTAAGCGACGTGCCTTGGCGTTTACTGGAGGTCCTGCAGTCTCGACGTGATGCGTGACGTGGTGTTTGACGGGCACGCTGGCTGAATAGGGCTGTGTCAGCGTGGAAGGACTTGAGCAGGGCAGCGAACTGGTGGTCCTTGTGAGCGATGGCGAGTTGCGAGCTGTCGCCTGGTGCTGGTTGTGCATAAAGGCTGGTTTACACGGACGACAGTTTTGCCACGATATGCCACGACAAAATGTCGTGCCACCTCGTGTCCGTGTAAATACAACTGTCGTGGCAGCCCGTGGACTCCTCGTGACTTTGTTGTGCCACCCCGCGGCCTTGTCGCGACAACCCGAAAAATTTTGAACATGCTCAATATTTGGTCACGACAGTGCCACGAGAAAAATGTTAAATCTGTCGTGCCCATTCTGTCGTGCCACCTCGTAGCCCCTTCACGACAAGGGCACGACACCTCGTGGCGCCCCGTGGCCCGTCGTGGCAGAAGATGAACTGTCGTGGCAGCCTCGTGCCACCTAAAACGCCCCTCGTGCCCCTTGTCGTGGCCCGTTTTCGTGTGTGTAAAAGCAATTGTCGCGACCTGCACGGGGCGTGCACGACAAGGGCACGATAGATGCGCGACAACTTTTCTCGTGGCCTTCTCGTGCCCAGCTTGTGTCACGACATTTGTCGTGGCATGTCGTGGCAAAACTGTCGTCCGTGTAAACCAGCCTTTAGAGAAGATGGAGGTGAGCGGGTCAACCAATCTCCGTCCTTTGACGTCGACTAAGAGGTTGAAGTGCCTTAGGAAGTCTGCTCCGAGGATTGCCTGCGAGACATTCCCGACGTAGAAGGTCCATTCGAAGCAACGTCGTAGGTAAAGGTTACAACAGACACATTACTGAGGCACACAGTGCCACACACTCAGTGTATACGCCACCACACGCCAAACACAGACTCAGTGAGACAAGTACACTGTGACACCCTACTGGGATTACTAGCTTCCCCCTGGATTTACCACCGCCCTCTTGGATTACCCTACACCTGTGGATCCTTATGTACAGTGCAGTGTGGCCATCAACAGTTTAGTGCAGTGAGTTCCCATCAACAGTCAGTGTCACAATGCCTACTAAGCGTGCTTTGTTGTGTTCCAGTGCGTTCTTGGACACTGTGGTTCGCTCCCTGAGCCACTGAGGCCCATTGCACGCGCCGGCGCCAATAATACGCAGTTCGACGCTCTCACGGACTGCCGAGGGCCCTGGCACGCCGACAGCTAGCGCTTTCACACGTAGTTCTTTCGACGCTCTCACGGACTGCCGAGGCCCATGGGAAGCTGGCAGCTAGCGCCTTCACACGCAGTTCCCTCGACGCTCTCTCGGACTGCCGTGGCCCCTGGCCCGTTTTACGCCAGCGCCCTTGTCAATCTGCTCCACACCGTTCACCTTCATCATGACTGACGACACCGACTCTTCCGCTGCGACGGCGGCGTCCTTCAAAGCGCCGCCTCTCTGCTCACAGGACCCGACTATGTGGTTCGCGATTTTGGAGTGCGGATTCAAGACTTCCAAAATTACTAACAGCCTTACTCAATTCACTCACGCTGTTAGCCTCCTGCCCGCCGATGTCCTCCCACAAGTCTCCGATGTTATCGCCTCAGTCTCCAACTCCGACCATGCCTATGAAGACCTGAAGACTGCCCTACCCCAACGCCTTCAGTTCTCTGTCGCCACCCGCTTTCCGTGTACTTATCTCTATTCTCCAAGGAAGAGCTGGGTAACGAGAAACCGACAGACCTCCTACGCCGCATGAAGCAGCTGCTCGGCGACAAGTACCAGTCTTACGACCCCGACTTGTTCAAACAGCTGTTTTACTAACATCTGCCCCCTGCTGTCCAGCGCAGCCTCTTCAGCGTTAAGGACGACCTGGAGCCAGACGCCATCGCAGAGTTAGCAGACGAATTCATGACGACTCTACCTGGACCGATAGCTTTTTCAGTGTCTTCCGTCGCTTCCCAGGGGACCACTCAATTTGACGAACTCGTTAAACAAGTCTCCCTGCTCGCGACGAAGGTCACATCTCTTGAAAAGCGGCTAGACCGCCACCGCTCTCGCTCCCCCACTCCTCACCGACGCCAGCGCCGCTCCCGTTCGAGGAGCCCAGGACTCTGTTGGTACCACTACAACCTCGGCGAGAAAGCCACGAGGTGTACCACCCCGTGCACTTACAAGGCGTCAAACTCCAAGGGCGAGCATTAGTGCAGCATAGCGCTCGTCAACAACCCTCAGCGCTGCTCCACCTTCATAACTGCCGTTCCAACACCAAGTTCCTGATTGACACCGGCGCTGACGTCACTATTATCACAGCAACCGCCAGTCAGCGAATTCTACCTCCACTCTTGCACCTGTACGCCTCCAACGGTACCAAAATACGCCCATCTTGAGTATCGCCAACGACCAACGAACTGATGCCCCCTATAATTACAGATCCTGGGTGTTGCCCTCTCCTTGTCTTCCCTTGATCCCTCCCGGGAGCAACCCATTCGTCCCGGCCTCGTCTTCTCCCCAGTCTTTAAGATGCTGTTGACAGGACGGTACTATGTTGTCCCCGTCGTCATCAAGACGGACGACATCCAACGTCCTCTCATCAACGTGGCAAATCTAATAGCGGAAGTTTCATGGTCGATTGAACATATGAATCAATCGTTCCCTACTGTTGGTCTACTCAGGCGCACTCTAGACTCTTTTCACATTGAGTTTGAGAAGTTATTCAAAGATCTTAACAGCTTTCTGTCGGCTATGAGTGGTAGAGATGGAAGCCCGTTTCGGACTCGCCAGAAGCGAGGGGCCGTGGATTTCCTTGGCTCGGTAGCAAACCTCCTTTTCGGTACGGCCACTCAGGCCCAAATAGATGTGATACACGGGAAGCTCTCCCAGCTCTACACTCTGTCCACAGAAGAGAGACGTCAACTTAACCTCCATCAGGAAGTCCTCAACGCCACAGTTCGGGACCTCCGTCATGTTCATTCTGCCATCTCCCGTCTAGAGTCCGCCTCGGCTTTGGCCTCAGCTATTATCCGTCAGTTCTCACTAAAACCTTGCAAATTGAAGGGAAATGCGTATTTTGGAGGCTATCCTTCTCATTCAGTTGGCACTTAGTGACCTAAATCATGATACTCTTAATCTCAAGCTTGGCATTCATCAGCTGTCCCAAAAGCAGGTTTCCCCTCTCCAACTTCCGAATTATGTACTATTTCGTGTGCTCAGCAATGCGTCACTCCATTACCCAGGCTTACTTTTCCCTGCAGCACATGAATATTTAGCATTGTATAGAGATGTCTCTAGGGTTATTTCTAAAGGTACGCTTTCCTCAGGAACCCTTCACTTCTACTTACAAATCCCCATGAAAGGGGATCCCTCTGACGAGTTCGATGTGTTTAAAATGGACGCGTTGCCTTTTCATCTTGATGGCACGCCATATTTTCTGCACACCGACACGCTTTCCACTTACCTTGCGGTTTCTGAAGACCGCACTCACTATATGATCTTAGACTCCTTGGACCGCTGTACTAAACACCACCTGCTCTATGTATGTCCCCCTGTCGCCCCTGTCTACTCGACTTCTGTCCAGCGCTGCGAGATCGCTCTCTTTCTCGATCGCCCAGACGCCCTCTCGCTGTGTTCTAAGTCTCTCCTCAGAGTCTTCCCCCCGGTCTTCATCCCGTCTCCTGCGGGCTGGGTCTTCGCTACCGATACCCCCCAGGTGGTCACCATGGTCTGCCCGGACAGCCCGGTCTCCAAATACAAGCAGACCATCAACGGGACGGGTCTCCTCAGCCTCGGTATGGGCTGTAGTGCCCACTCCGACGCCTTCAGCCTCCCTGCCTCTGCTACTATGGACGGTGACGCCCGCTGACGGTTCATCGCGCCCCTTCCACATCGGACGTGACGTGGTCTCATCGCTCCTGGCCAAGACTCCCCTTCCCCCTCCCCGCCGCCGTCGCCCGGGTCGTCTCTGGCCCCTGCTGGACCTCCCTCCAGCACTTCACGCGCTCCAGGAATCCGTCTCTCCGGTCCCCGCCTTCGACCCCATCCTCCCTTGGTGGGGGTGGCTGCTCCTCCTCGGCGTCGTCTTCGTCGCCGGTGGGGTGGCCTTCTTCTGTCTCTTCAGGTCCCGTCTCTCGCAGGACTCCTCCCCCACGATCCCGCCATCCCCGTCTGGGCCCTCCATGGTCGTCCGCCGGGCGGAACGCTTTGTGCCACGAGGACGTGGCGTGATTTTAACGGGGGGGGTATGTGGTGCCCCGAGGGCTGCGACACCACTCGTGTCATCATCATCTTCACCGGCAATATTTTCCGATGACAACAGCGGTATCGACCGCTAAAACACAACACGGACTCCAACACATGATTGTCCCCAAATGCACTGTTCATTTACCAACCTATACACAATTGCAATTGCCCATTAACGTTTTTTGAAGTGCCTCTTAGCTGCATTTAACGTTACATTGCTCCTCTCTGCAACCTTTCTCTCATCTCTCTCATGTACGTTACCACCGGTGGTTTGTTCAAAAGCATGCTTCAATTCTCTCAGTTCAGGATCGCGATCCTGGTGCTCCATGAGTCCAGCAAGACTCCAATGGAGAAACTTATCCTGTTTGTCATGTCCCTCCGGAGAGGCGACAGACGTGTCCTGTCCACCCGTAAGGGTGACAGACATAATTCGAGCATCCAATTCGCCTTCTATCACGTCACTCTCCTGATTCCTAATCCTTGACAAAAAATCTGCTACCATGTTGCTGGAGCCTGGGAGATAATCAATACTAAAGTCAAATTCCCCTAGAAGTGTCTGCCAGCGTGCAATCCTGCTGGTACTGTGCTTTTAACAGCCAAGTCAGTGGTCTATGGTCCGACAGGATGTGTATCCTATAACCCAAGATAAGGGGTCGATTAGTACTGAGGCCATAGATGACTGCTAAAGCTTCTCTCTACCGCTGAGTAGTTACGTTCTGCTCCATTCAGGGTTCTACTAAAATATGCTATGGGACGTAAACTACCATTTTCATCCTTTTGTTGCAACACACCACCTATTGTCTTATCTGACGCATCTGTGGTGAGATTGAAGGGCTTCCGGAAATCCGGAAAGGCTAAAACAATGTCAGTCGTTAGACTGTTCTTTAGTGTGCTAAATGCATGCAATGCCTCTTCATTCCACTCCAGATGTGTCTTATCATTCTTGGTTACTTTCCTCCCTTTGAGTAAATTATTAAGTGGGGATGCTATCTTGGCAAAGTCTTTAATGAATTTCCTATAAAAGTTAACCAATCCCAGGAAACCTTGAAGTTCTTTGACTGTTTTCGGAGGAGTGAGTTGTTGCACCGCCTGTACCTTTGAGGGCTGAGGCTTCAAGCCAGAAGCACTAACAATGTGACCCAGATAATCTACTTGCTCTTTGAAAAAGGAACACTTATCTAGTCTTAAGGACAGGTGAGCCTTCTGCAGTCTGTCCAAGACGGCATGGAGGTTCTTTAGGTGATGGTCCATGTCTTTCCCTTGTACTATCAAATCATCAAGGTATACATGTACAATTCTTCCTGTCAGACCTATGAGAACTTGATTCATGATCCGTTGATAGGCTGCAGGTGCTGTTTTTAATCCAAATGGGACTGTAGTGAATTCATAGAGGCCATAAGGTGTCGTGAAGGCTGTCAAGTGTTTAGATTCCTCTGCCAATGGGACTTGGTGGTAGCCCTGGCGCAAATCAAGGGAGGTGAATACTTTACTTTCCCCTTACTGTTGCAAAATGAGGTTAATGTTAGGGAGTGGATGTTTGTCATCAATCAATTCATCGTTCAGAGCGCGGAAGTCGAGACAAAGTCTGACTCCACCATCCTTTTAGCAACAGGGACTAGAGGTGCGCTGTAGGGTGACGCACTAGGGCGTATAATACCCTGGGCCTCAAGGTCCTTGAGCTGAATCTCTATTTCTTTATGATATTTTACTGGTATTGGGTATGGCTTTTATATATAGGCTTGTCATTTTTAGCCTTAAAGTGTGAACATAATAGGGGTAATAGTGGTGGCTCGTTTTTAGAGCAAACACATCAGGATACTTGCGGGTTAAGCCCTTCAGACAGCAATTTTCCCGTTGTGAGGGTAAAAATAGCTCGTCTATCAGCTTATCGAGTACCATCTGCTTACTTGACTGGGTGACAGGCGGCTTTGTAGCTGTTTTTGTGACAGCCGCTACACATTCATTAGTCGATGATTGATAGTATTCTGAGTGACAAGAATAAATGTGTCCCATCACTTCACCTGTTGGCATCTCAATAGTTTCTTCAGTTGGGTTAGCATAGGGAATGATGAATTTACCTTTGGTTTGTTTGACGTTAGGAGTTAAGGTTACTAACCCGGGAAATAAAAATGAAGAAGGGATATCATTGGACCTTGGGAGAAATAAGGCTTGCTGGGCTCTGCCAATCTCTGCCTCCAGAGTGACATACCCTGCCGTGCCTGGGAGCAAGGACGCCACGTTAATAGCGTATGCTTTCACTGGTACTTCCTCCATCTCGTCTAAAGTAGGTTTAAGGTCTTCTGGGTACGGGCTCATATCGTCCGCAGCCAGGGAATGAACTTCCACTGGGTAGGCGCCCACCATTACACTAAACTGCCCAGGTGTGGCCAGCGGTGCAGCTACCACATTTGTCTCCACATAAATTCTAGGCCCAACAAAACTGCTGTTGGTAACACTATACCTTGTGATATTACTACAAACTTTTCTATAATTTCTCCGTGCCCAAAGTCTACTACTACTTCGGCTATTCCTTTATTAGGGATTGGAGTCCGATCTACCCCTTGTATGGAGAGAGGTTCTGTAACTATCATCTTCCCGCCTACCTTCCTAAATAAATCTTCTTCTATTAGGGACGCTCCTGCTCCTGTGTCTAGCATTGCGTAAACCATCTCCTTTTGTGCATTAGCGCCTACGCACAATCTCAACGTGAGGGCGTTGGTAGGGCCGTGGACTGCCGCAGCTACTCTGGGGTCGTGGTTTTTTTTGTTCATCTCGTGGTCAGGGTTGACCCAGGAGCTACGGGGTGAGTGACCGGCCGTGTACTCCGGGCGCCAGGCAGCGCAAGGCGAGACAGGCTGACGCCTGTTTCGAGTGGGCTGGTACTGAGGGTACCGAGAGCCCGTTGGTGGGTGGTAGGCACCCCTATACTGCCTTCCATATGTGCAATCGCGAGCCATGTGTCCTACATACCCACAAGCATAACATGTAGGTGGCGTGGGCGCGTTCCCATATGGGCGTGTAGGTGGCGCGGCGTGCCGTCCTCCCCTTTGGGTCATCGGGTAACGTGACTGGCCTGGAGGGCGTGGAGGGCGGGCTTGTGAGACATGTTTAGGTCCGGATGCCTGGGTGGAACAGACGTTCAGCACTTTTATTTCTTTGGCGATATCGGCATCGGATAGCTTCGACTCTGGATAAGCTTTAATATACTCATACCCTTTCTTTAATACCTTCTGTGGGTCCCCCTTTTCTTCCTCCGTTAGGATGAGTAAGAGGGCCGGAGGGAAAGCCTCTCTGAGCCGTAAAGCGGTTATCTCAGTTAGCAAACTGGCATTGTCAGGCTTGAGAGCGATCAACTCGTCTCTCAATGTCTCCAGGCGGATGAGGAAGGTGCGGATGTTTTCTCCTGTCCGCCGTTTTGGCTCTCCCAATTCTTTCTGGAGGACCGAAAAGGTCCTTACTGTGGGAAACACACGTAGGAAGTCTTCCTTTACTTTTTCCCAATCCTGTCCACATCTAGTGATACAACCGAGGAGATGATCGCGCGCTCCCCAGGGCATATTGTTTAGCTAACTCAATCTTTCCGGTAGTGTCCCAATTTGCCTGTGTCCGGCTATCAATATCCTCTATCCATTTCTTTGCTAGCTTATGGCATGGGAGGTTTGGTGCTTTGCTACTTTTTCTTCTCCACCACAAAATATACGAGTCCCTGCACTCTACTCAAATCATTCAAGGTATGACGGCTAAGTAGCGTGACAAGATCATCATGGGCAAGGGTGATCGATTTTCCATCTCCTTTGGTGGGGGGAGGGTTCTTGCCTTCGTCTGGCATTTTTAACTCTAAAGTCTTATTCCCGTAATTCCAAGAATAACTGTCTTCTCCCTCGCTTTCGGATGTGGACATACACCAGTACAATACCAATATAAACCAATATAAATCGCAAGTTTCACCACAAGTTTTACCACAAGTTTCACCACAAGTTTCACCACCCCACACCTGACACCAATGTTGTAACCCGTAATCCGGGCACACAGGGTAGACGACACACTGTTTGTATTAGTGACACTTGACTTAAAATTCTGGTACTTTAGGAGTATTTAAAGGAGTTCGTAAATGGGGTGATGAAACGGTGTCGCCTTTCTTATATGTATTTTATTCTACCTTAATACTACTTAATATTACAAAGGGTAAAAATATTGTTTAAACCAGCGACTGGCTTACGAGACTCAATGAGTCTTCAGGTTTTCTTTCACTATTGGTTACTGACGTTAGCAATGGTATAATATTGAGTAAAAACTCACACAATAAAGTATCATAGAAATATAATCATAAGTAAAACTAAGATAATAGAACACAATAGATATGTTAGATACGCTTTCCTCTATGGTACCACATTACTCCATACTCACAGTAGCAAAGATGAATGTTCTACCCATGTTGTCTAGGGAAGGACAACTGAGTGTCCAGCAACGAACAGAGTGCTGGTTGATCTGAGGTCAAGCCTGAATAAATGCTTCTTATATAGGCAGACATACATACAGACATCGCGAGGGTAATACGTCAGGCGTGTGAGTCATACATCAAACTCACACCGAGCTCATACAATAATCTACCTAACCGACATGTGTAATAAGGTCGATTTTAATCCTAGTGTAGCTGTCACGCGGTGACGCAGCTTTGTTTTCATAACATTTTGTTCCGCGGTTGATCGTGTTTTGGCCGCGGTGATTGTGTTTTGGCTTAGAGAGATAAGCGGGTGCGTTAATGGGCAATTGCAATTGTGTATAGGTTGGTAAATGAACAGTGCATTTGGGGACAATCATGTGTTGGAGTCCGTGTTGTGTTTTAGCGGTCGATACCGCTGTTGTCATCGGAAAATATTGCCGGTGAAGATGATGATGACACGAGTGGTGTCGCAGCCCTCGGGGCACCACATGTCGCACTGTGTTTAAGTGTTCACCGAGTCTGTGTAGTGCCACACGGTGTGCGTGTCTCAGTCACCGTACCAGCGGGAGGGCAGGGAGGGGTGGGGGTGGGTGGGTTGGTGAGCGCTGGAAGGAGCAACAGGGGGCACAGAAGGTACCTGGAGGGGGGGCACAAATGGTGCCTGGAGGAGGCGCTGAAGGTACCTGGAGGAGGCGCAGAAGGCGCCTGGGGACGGGGCACAGAGGGTGCTTGGAGGAGGCACAGAGGGTGCCTGGAGGAGGCACAGAGGGTGCCTGGAGGAGGCGCAGAAGGCGCCTGGAGGAGGGCACAGAGGGTGCCTGGGGGAGGGCGGGGGACAAACCCTGAAGGTGGCAACTACGCCATAAGGGCGTAATGTTTCTCCTGACCTGGGGCTCAACCTCACGAACCCTGAGCGGTGTGAGGTTTATTGCCCCAGGAGAGGGCGGACGAATGGACAAGTTACCCTGCCCAGGTCCTCCACTTTGGGAGAAAGTACCCTAAAAACGGCACCGCTTGAAAGCCACCTTGAACCATAGCAACACTGCAGGGTCACCAATTGTTGGCGGTAGCGTGTGTTCACTAATTGGTTCACGGATAGTGAAAGTCAATATCCGACAGGGTTACTTTATTCATAAAAACATACACAGTTCATGGGCACAAACGAGACACATAGGAAACATGTGTGTGTGTGTATATGCGTGTGTGTGAATGTTGTACTGTGTAGGTAACATTTATGTGTTGGTGTATGTAGTAAACAATGTGTAGAAGTGGACAACAGGAGGACATGGACGGACAGTCAAAGATAAACGAGTAACAAGAGAGACAAACATTGAAGACACACAAGACACAGGGAGACAAGGACAGCGACAATGAAAATACACTAATTGAGTCTGTGGTTCTTAAAGTCACTGGTAACTATTTTAGCGGGGACTCGCCCGCTACAGGGCATGGTGAGTAAGATAGAGAGTGTAAAGTGAAAACTTGTGAATTTACTGTTTTGGACAAAGGGAGGTGGAAGCGGAAGTGATATAAGAAAGGGAGGGATGGGGGTCGGGGAGGTTAAAGAGAGGTAGGTCTTCTTCAACTTGGGTTTGCTTCCGAGAGAGAGAGAGAGAGAGAGAGAGAGAGAGAGAAAGCGAAAAAAGACAGCATGGTGCCTCGAAAATAATATGCAATGGTTGGAAAAGAGGTTAGTTAGATTTCAGTGGAGAGGAGATAATAGGTGAATGGCAGCACTTCAGGTGGAGGATGAGGAGGAGTAGGAGGAGAAAGGGAAGGAGGAGGGGGAGGAGGGGAATGAGTATTTGACGGATAAGTTGGTCAGAAAAAGATGAAACCAAAAAGTGTAATGTGAAAGAGAAGGAAAATAATTATGATGAAACGAAGAAAGTAAGAAAACGAAAAGTGTAATGAAGGAATAATGAAAAAGATCGGTTGAGGAGAACGATAGAAGGGGGCAATAGGACCAGGAAAACGGCAATATTTATAATGATGTATTTTTATAATAGTAATAATAAGGATAATAGCATATACCAATACCGATACCAATAATAATAATAATAATAATAATAATAATAATAATAATAATAATAATAATAATAATAATAATAACAGGAACAACAACAACAACAACAACGACAACAATAATAATTATAATAATAATAATGACAATATTGTTCCTAAATATATATGTGAGGGAAAATGAACAAAAGGAGGAGGAGGAAGAAAAGGAGGAAAATGCAAATAATTCGGATGAAAAAAAATAAAATAGCATTGTAATGGGCTACACACGATAGAGGGAACACGACAAAGCAATGCATGGTTAACAAAACACTGAGTCTATAATGTGTAATCTGGACCTCCATTCATCTGAGCGTGTTTTTTGTGTGGCCAAGAAAAGAGATAGAGATAGCCTAGCAAAGAAAGGAGGAGGAGGGAAGGGACTTGTGGAAAAGTAAAAGGAAGAGGGAGAGGAGGAGAAGGAGGGTTGACGGGAGAATATGTATGCAAGTAAAAAAAAAAAAAAAAAAAAAAAAAAGGGACCGGAATAAACAAGTGAAGTTTTTAAACTGTTGATCTGGGAAAAAAAATTATGTTGATAAATTGAGAAGGGAGAAAAGACAGTAAAATAAGGCCTGATAATTTAGGAAAGGATGATGATGATGATGATGATGATGATATTATTATTATTATTATTATTATTATTATTATTATTATTATTATTATTATCATTAAGCATCATGTTATTATCATCAGCATTATTATTAGCATTACTACTACTACTACTACTACTACTACTACTACTAATAATAATAATAATAATAATAATAATAATAATAATAAAAACGATAATGACAATAATAATAATAAAAACAATAATTATAATAATGATAATAATAATAATAATAATAATAATAATAATAATAATAATAATAATAATAATAACGATAATGACAATAATAATAATAAAAATAATAATTACAATAATAATAATAATAATAATAATAATAATAATAATAATAATAATAATAATAATAATAATTTTAATGATTTTAATAATAATATTCTCTACGTATTGTATGACCATTATTTTTTCGATATATCATCAAATTTCTGTTTTTTATTACCCCATCAACTCTTAGCTCCCCTCTCAGTCCCCACTCTCTTCTGCACACCAATCCCTTCTACACCACTTCCCCTTCCTCTACCTATGCCCTACACCTGTCACCTATTGCACCTTGAGTTCACTCTTCTTCACCCCATCGCGTCATTTTCAGAACTTTCCCATTTTCCCCTCGTTCCCTTCACCTCCTCCTCGATCTTTCAATTCCTTCACATCCATTTCCTCCTTCCTCCTCTCCTTCACTTAACCTCTAGAACTGACCAGCTTGACCCACTGTTAAAAAATATTATTCTCTCCCACTATCTTTGTCGCCTCTCCTTTTACTCTCTCATGTATCTCCTCCCTCAATATATATTTTCCTTTCTCTCTCTCTCTCTCTCTCTCTCTCTCTCTCTTATTCTCGTCTAACCTCTCAAATGTTCCTCACCTTCCTCCTTTTCCAATCTCCTCACATATCTCCTCTCCTTTTCTCTTTATTCTCACGTTTCTTCCACCATACTCTTTTCAGGCTTTTCTTTCCTTCTCTTTCTCCTGAACGTTTCTTTTCTCTCACCGTCATCATTATGTTTTCCTCTGCCATTTTACTTCTCACATTTATTTATTTTCTCCACTCATGTTTCCGTCTCCTTTTGTCAATTTTCGCTGCATCATAATTACACCCACATTTAGCTTGTCTACGTCCCTTTCCTCCTCCTCTCACCTCAACTTTTTGCCTCCTTCCCTAATTCCTTTTTCATCAATCCTCCTTTCAACATGTATTGTTTTCCTCCTTGCCAACCCCTCTTCTTTTTATCTTTCCATTCACTCTTCTTCCTTCCCCCTCTTTCCCTCGTCTCCTTGGTTACCTACCGTCTTCTTTTCAACTCTTTCTCTCCACTTTTCTTTCCTCTTTTTTTCTCATTCCCGCCCATCTTGTCCTTCCCCATCCACTCTTTTTTTCCTCATTTAACCAACACATTTTCTTCCACTCCCATCCCGTAATCCTCCCTTTTTCCACTCACCTTATCCCATCCTCTCCCATCCTTCCGTCAATATCCTCGTCTCTCAGAAATGGATGGAAATATCTCAGCCCTCCAGCTACCGACCACCTCATCACCCGAATTTCAACATAAAAAAAATATTAATCTGAAAACCTAACGAAAAAGAAAACAAATATGTAGATTATTATAATCGGACTCATCCACAAGGACTTAAAACTATCTGCAGAAAATATCAATAGGGAGTTTGAAAAATAATGAAAAAATATGGAACTTAATGCTGGGGTTTGACGATAAAAGAAAAGGTTTCGATCATTAAACCCTAGAAAGGTAACCCTCGATCGCGGTGGCTCTGAAGGTAATCCTAGGTCCAACCAGACCACCTCTTTGAATCACCAAAAATAACATATACATACCTGTTTTCTGTAGAGTTAATGCTATTCAATATTAATAATACGATGTTAGGAATAGACTGAAACTATGTTTGAACAAAAGATATACGTTCGTATTGCTATAAAAATGACAAAAAAATATTTGTGAAAATTTACTACAAAAAAATATAATTTGGCAAAACAATTATATAAAAATAACTAAGTGTAGATGGGCGTCGGGACACGGAAATCCTGGAAGTTAGGGTCTTCCTCTCTGCAAACCACCCGACAGCACATCCACAGGTCACAATCAGAGGTGTATTTTGCAAAA